>NC_085138.1:297910599-297992777 GCF_035046485.1 Aedes albopictus
CTGATGTGCAACGTTACACACATAGTTATTGCTCTAATCGCAAACACGGAGAGAGACTACTGAGCAAAACTGAGAGCTGCTCGTCGACATTGAATGGTCATTATTGCTTATACCTACTAAATTGTGGTGGACTATAGCGCGGTTGGCCGGTCGTCGCGGAGCGCTACCTTAGAGATGTGCTCGATTGAACTTAATCCAGATCGGTCTGGTCCTTCGTGCGTTCAGCATCTCTCCGGTTCGGTTTCTTGTGACTAGTGACCCGTGTGGTGCTCCTTGTGTGTCTCCCGCCGCCGTCGCCACCGTTGCCGTCGTGGGCCGTTGGTATTTGAGAAGCGCAAAAAGTCTATACATAGGAGCCAATTGGGAACGACGCGCCTCAGTTGGTTTTGAACAGTGATTTGATCAACATGGGTGATTCGGAGTGGGGCCTAGAACGACTCACTAATGGTATTAAGATTTTTGTTTTTATAGTTAATTGCTAAATGTGTAGTTATAGATTTGGACTATTCAGGGAAGATTTAACTGTGTGCCTCGATGTGCGTTGAGTGTCATGTGGAGTTGATTTGGGGTGAACTTCTGAATAACCGTGAATGTGATGCTGAACAATTGCTTATCGTGCATTCGCAATTTGATTGAGTTTGAAGGGCCAAGATCTACGGTTTGGAGTAACACACTAATTGATTGTCATAGACGAGAACGTTTCACTTAATTTAGAAGATGAGAAGATTAAAGAGTAAAGTGGCTTAACTTGTTGCCGCGTCGCGACTGGAGTAGTAGTAGTAGGGCCCTTGTGTGGTTTATATTCGTGCCTCCAAATAGGATGTGCTCCCAAATTGACCAACGGAGTGACCAGTGCTGTCCAATATGCAAAGTGCCTTCGTCAAACGAAAACTGTATCATCTGTGATGCTTCATCATTGAAAAGACCGAGAAGAATACAGCAAGTATCGCATACGGTAGCAGCACAACATTAGAGCGATCTCCGAGCCGGTGTACTAGAATATATGTATTACCATAAGCCGATGATAACTTGCTCGATTGGGATGTAGGTGGCCCGTCGCGTTGAGGAGACAACGTGTGATATTTGGCTCGCGGGAAGCCGCAATGATCGCGCGGTCTTTTGTGTACTTACTTTACACATAAACCTCTCGCACATCGAATACCAGGTCCCTCTACTTTCCGTGTCGAACATGTACAATGCACCTTCCGTCGTCGCGGCACAATACAATATATTCGCGCGCGCGAGTTTTGCGCAAAGTGTTCGCTCTACTGGACTACATGGAGGCCAGGCGAACCATAATAAGTTATTTATTCGATAAATAAGCGCTGAATTCATCAACAATAAGGCTCAATTAATTTCGTTAAATGTTCAACAATTCAGCGGCATTCTTCAACGGGACAATCATCTGGAGCGGAGGGTCTCGAACTTTAGTCTGGTGGCGACCCAGTTTGTAAAGCTAGCTGGATCGGATGACCCATATTATTGAACTACCGACTTTCGAACATTTGGGTTTTATTTTCATTTACAATATATTATAAATTTGAACTAACTGGTGCTGATTGAAAGCCCATTGAACAAGTGATATGAGTTAGGCTTTTTTTTTTATTAATTTTGTTCAACTCAAAATCTACTCTGTAGTCTGTATACATGAAAAATGCAATCAAAATATTTTAAAATGCCTTCTAATTGCTACAACATTATTTCAACGCAACTGTTTAAGTTGAAGACGAAGACAAAGACTTTTCACTTATGGAAATTCCAATTACATATTTCTTTTGAATCACTAAATCTTAATTTCGATCATGGATGCAAGTTCAAACTTGTTTTTATCCTACATACACTTTTATACAGTGCTTCGTTGTAAATGTCTTGCTGTCCGCTCACAAATATCGTTAGTTTTTCCTATCATATGATTTCTAGCTGGATCGGATGACCCATATTATTGAACTACCGACTTTCGAACATTTGGGTTTTATTTTCATTTACAATATATTATAAATTTGAACTAACTGGTGCTGATTGAAAGCCCATTGAACAAGTGATATGAGTTAGGCTTTTTTTTTATTAATTTTGTTCAACTCAAAATCTACTCTGTAGTCTGTATACATGAAAAATGCAATCAAAATATTTTAAAATGCCTTCTAATTGCTACAACATTATTTCAACGCAACTGTTTAAGTTGAAGACGAAGACAAAGACTTTTCACTTATGGAAATTCCAATTACATATTTCTTTTGAATCACTAAATCTTAATTTCGATCATGGATGCAAGTTCAAACTTGTTTTTATCCTACATACACTTTTATACAGTGCTTCGTTGTAAATGTCTTGCTGTCCGCTCACAAATATCGTTAGTTTTTCCTATCATATGATTTCTAAATTGATTTACTTTACTAACTTGGTCATTGGGGTGGGGCTTATTTTACAAAATTTATCCGGGCCAGGGGTATGATTTCCCAAGTAGAAAGTGATCAACTGTTCGAAACAAGTGAGCTGTGCAAAAATTAGCGACTCTGTTGATATTTAGGGGTGGCGCAAGGGTTTAAGTGGAATTCATGCTTAGAGCCAACATAAAAAAGAAACAATTTCAATTTTCAAACATAACTTTTTAAACTAAATCGGTTATTCTAGAACCTCAAAGGGCCAAATTTGATCTCGAAATCGCGAAGTCTCTTCTGGTTTTTGAGATATTTGTCCTATTTTAGGATATTTTGGGTTGGATTACTAAAGTAGCATTTTTTCAATTTTATAAATTCCACTTTGAGGGCTGGTACTCACCTGGCAGGTACTGAAAATGATAGGCCAAGAAAAGGTCAAGAAAGTGTTCCGCTGTCAAAGTTTCTATCCAGTTAGCTGGATAGAAACGAAAAATGCGTAACGTTCATAATGCCTGCCGGACAAATCAAATGGAGCTGTCACTTTTCCTTGCGGAAAAATGTTCCCGAAGGTAAAGTGTCATTTCTCCCCATACTAATCAGTTGTCAAAATTCCTTTGGTAATAAGGATGATTTTTTCTTGAGTGCTTTTCTTACCAGATGAGTACAAGGCTTGACTCTTGCGCCACCCCTAAGTATCAACCGGAATCGCTAATTTTTGCACAGCTCACCTATTTCGTCCAGTACATCACGTTTCACTTGGGAAATCAGATTTTGCAAAATAACCCCTCCATTCATTCATACACATGTAGAGACATCCTCTAGAAGCTATTTATATACATAAATGAGTTTCCACATTTTTCTCCAGACACGAATGCCACATTAGTGGTAAAGTGTCTTTAATAAATATTGATAATATGTAATAAAAATAATAACATTTTCCTCATAGGTGGACAGTATATTATGCTTCTCAAGAAAAATCAGAATATGGCGATTATCTGCCTCTGGCTTCTGATATTAGCGCGACAGTCACTAATCATAACAGCTTCACCATATTTAAAAGTATATAATTCCATTATATGGGGTTTGACAGCAAGAACACTCATTCCACTGAGCCACTCTTGCCGTTCGTCACTAATACATTCAAAAACATCTGTCACTTCGCGAAACCCACGTGCTTTTGTTTTTGGCGGGAACACTTTTTCTTTTGTTTTGCCTTGCGACTGTCATGCGGCGGTATGCCTTGCGAGCGTACGACCGCCGCAGGACTCTAATAAAAGATAAGCGCGACAATACATTATCGAATATCAACATTTCCTTACTGGTATACAACTACCATTCTATACAAAAATAATTTAAAAATGTTAATCAAAGTGATAAATATTCGAATGAGCACATATTGTAACATGTAAACGACTGACTGGACAGTAATGGTTTTATACACGTGTTGGAAGAGAGCTTCGTCGAGTCTATCGGGCGGTAAATATTGAGTTTTTTTTTTCAAGTTCTTCCACATGTTTGATAAAGTCTTCAATATATAAAAAAAAACAGTAAAATTACATAATTGTGTTTCTTTTTGAGTGCTCCATTTTCCATCTACTGTTCATTACAGATTGTTCGGAGCATTTCCAGCGAAAATTACGATTTTTTTAAAAATTTTATATTTGTATTGGCTAAAATATTAACGACACATACGAAAGTGGTCATTCTCTACAAATAATTCAAAAAGTCCCAGAAAAGAAACAGCGGTGTAAGCAGTAATAGATAACAAAATTTCCATAAACAAATAAAAAAATGCATAAATAAATCAAAAGTTTCCATAAATAATTGATTTTTGAGCAATGAATAAATCAAGTGTTGCAATAAAAAAAGCCATTTTTGCCACCAAAATACTTCGAATTTTCCATAAACAAATCCGATTTACCCATAATAAATTAGAAAATTCTCAATAAAAAATATTTAAAAAGCAATAAATAATTGAAAAAGTGCAATAAACGAAAAAATAAATTATCAATAAATATCAAAAAACGAGCAATAAACGTAAATGCATTTTGAGCCAAAAAAAATCACATAGACCATGCGGCGAAGCCGCATAGAGAATTGAGGAACTGAGGCGGCAGAAGGCCGCCGAAGTTTCCGATATCCGATGCACCGCAACTGCATCGTTTCGGTTCTAGGCAAACCACAGATCCAAGAATTTGCCCGGTATAATGCAAACATAGATGTTATCCCTTTTTTAGGTCCGACGAGAGATAGCGAGTTCGGACAGCAAGCAATTGCTCGGTAAATTGCAATCATATTTACCCAGGCTTTTCAGTCGTTTCAGTCATATAAGTGCGATTCAGCATTTCACTGCCTCATACTTTCCTGCATTTGTTTTTCATGGGTAATTTAGTAGTTTTTTATTGCGTTTTTTGAATTTTTTTTTGCTTTTTCGATATTTTTTATTGTGAATTTTCGAATTTATTTTAGAAAAATCGGATTTATTTATGGAAAATTCGGAGTTATTTGGTGGGAAAAATGGCTTTTTTTTATTGCAACAGTTTAACTATTCATTGCATTTTTGACGTTTTTAATTGCACAAAAATCAATTATTTATGGAAACTTTTGATTTATTTATGCATTTTTTATTTGTTTATGGAACTTTTGTTGTTTATTACTGCTTACACCCCTGTTTATTCACTGCCTAACTTTCCTCCTGGTAGTGTTCCTATAGTGGAGGGTCCCATAAGAATTCAATGGGATGCACCACTATAGGAACCAATGTTAAATTTTACCATTGCAATAGGAACCGTGTACATATAGTTGGTATAAGTGATTTATTATAAAAAAAACTGAAGAATACGATGGATTTTATATTTTTTCTATCCAATTCAAATGAAAAACTACCGATCAGACTATTTATTTTGTGGTATTGTCAATTTTATTCAATTATTTTACTACAAGGACCTACTAATCAATAGCATCACTATTGGTAAGTTTATCCTATATATTGAAGAAAAGAAAATATTAAAATACATATGTACATATTTCATCAAAACACAAGCGTTTTCATTAATATAAAACCCTAAAAGCAAATTTGTCTTGAGCCCTTTTCAAATCGTAATCTAGAATGTTTTCAATGTCAAGCTCGTCAAGATATATAAAAAAAAGGAGGTAAACCCATTAAGTTTTAATGGATTGTTATAAGGATTCTGGATACATTACTGTACGAGTTAATGCGCAACACGCTAAAAAAATAATAACATGAAGAAGTTTTTGTTCAAAAAATTTCCTTAAAAGTGTCCATCTTTTTTATGGAGAAAAGTTAGGCAACTATATTGCCTTTCTTGAAAAAAAAACCAAAACATAAAAACGTGGGCTTTTTTCTATAAATTGACTTTTAATTTTGAAATGATATTTTTAACGTGTATTTTTTTAATTTTTTTTTTCATATCTATATATATAAAAATGCAGTGGCATACGTGAGACCGCGCATAACTTGCGAACGGAAGGTCCGATTTTGATCGTCTTAGTTTTGTTCTGTTAGTTTTCACCCAAGGAAGGTTTATGCGGCAAAAAACATGGAAATATTGAGAGTTTTTGAAAATCGATCTTCCATACATTTTGTGACCGGGGGCTTGGTCTTGGATAGAAACTTGAAACGTCAAAAAACGCAGTAGGCAAGACAAAGTTTGCCGGGTACTGCTAGTTTTTCCATAAAAGCCTGGATAATTCCCTAAAAGTCCCCCATCTTCTTCTTCTTCTTTACGGCTCTACGTCCGCATTGGGACTTGGCCTGCCTCGCTTCAACTTAGTGTTCTTTGAGCACTTCCACAGTTATTAATTGAAGGGCTTTCCTTTGCTTGCCATTGCATGAATTTATCTAACTATATATATATATATATATATATATATATAAAAATGCAGCGGCATACGTGGGACCGCGCATAACTTGCGAACGGGTGGTCCGATTTGGGTCGTCTAAGTTTTGTTCTGTTAGTTTTCACCCAAGGAAGGTTTATGAAGCCTAAAACATGGGAAAATTGAGAGCTTTTGAAAATTGGGTTTTCATACATTTTGAACGGGGACTTGGGCGCTTGGCTAGGGACTCGAAACGTCAAAAAACGCAGTAGGCAAGACAAAGTTTGCCGGGTACAGCTAGTATGTTTATATATATTGTGAGGCAAGTACAATGATACACTATGCCCAGGAAGTCGAGAAAATTTTCCCGACCGGAACGGGATCGCCTCCGGATTGGCGATCCATAGCCTTAACCCCAAAAAAGTCCCCCATACAACACTTTATTGTAGGTCTTGTCATTTTTGAGTTACATCGATTTTAAAAAAAATCTTTGAAAAAATTTAGGCCCTCTTCAAATGTTACTATTGAAAAATTTCAAAAGTCTAAGAATGCAAAGTTGCCTATAAAAACCTAGTCTTCATGCCCACCAAATTTCATTCGATTCTGAGAGGGTGTTGCCAATCGCTAGTTGAGTTGGTGCGAAATTCGTTATTAATCAGGAAAATGGTACATGTAATTATGAAAAGGTTTTTTTAGAACAGAAATACTATAGATACCTCGCATATTGGATTTGATATGGCTCTTGAAGCCTTCTCAGTACCCTTCCGCCGGAATTTTCGCGTGTGATTTACAATAAAAAATGAAATGTATCTTCCTGTTGAAACGTGAACTGAAACCACATTGTTAATACCCAACATTAATAACATCATCATTAGCGCACTTTATCATCGTATACGGGGGCGATGATCAACACTTTTCCGGCTTACAACTAGCTACAAATATGCATAAACGAGCGGGCGGTAAGCGCCGGCATTGCACTGAAAATAGAAATCTCGCTAATCATGAAATTGACCAGATCAAATTTTCTCTACATGAATGCTTTGTCGTATAATTGTACAAACATCAGCTCGAGTACTTATTTATACTCTCTGGGAACTGATAGTGATATAGCCTTGACCGTAAGAATGTTGATTTTCGAGGAAACTCATCGACTACTGCTGTAGGATCAAGTCACGAGATTGTCACCAATATTCCGAGTGACCCCGAGTATCACCGGTATGAGCAGTACATACCCGTTTTGTCTTACATGGTAGAAGTAAACGTTACATTACGGTCGGATATCAGGAACCAAAGGTTTAATGGGGGTGGCACGAGTCGAATATGTATTGATACGATCTTGTCGGTTATTGTTTGGTTCGCATGTGGGAGAGATCGAATAATAGCCGCAGTAGTTGTAAACGCGCATCTCCTCCGCATATGATGCAGCAGAAAAGAATTAGATTGTGGAAGAAGTCACATGTACGGAACGTATTTGATGAATGTGTGTACATTGAAAAGCTTGTCACCTAATATGTAGTGCTCCGCGACCTTTACGACCAATTACGCATTTTGATTAGATTTCATTACTATTATTACTCAATCGATATGTTGACCTACATCGAATGTTTACTTATGATTATTATTGTTTATTTTTTTGTTATATAAGAGCCGCATGTTTGGAGCAAGTTCATACAGCACTGACCAAATGTTAATTGATTGAGTTTAAATTGAGACAGAGCTTCATGTTATGATATAAAATGAAATAAGAAGTGGACGCGCCAACGTTTTTTGTCTGAGGTGGAAGTGGGACACTTTGCATACACGGTAAAAACTCTACAAGCTGATATGGACAGATAGGCACTTGAATTCGCACTACTTTTCAATAATTTCGATATCAATTCAATATCATTTGGAAAAGAACATCCAATGCCTCTTGAATATAAATTTATCATCATTTCAACTCGTTATTGACAATGTTTTAAATCCGAAACAAGAATGAAAAAAAGGTGGATTTGATACCCGGACCTTTATGCCTGGTTTAGATTGTTTAACCCTTTGGAGCCGGATTGTTTTGCCGCTGCTGTTGCAACCTCGCTTGTGTCGAACACGTTTGTTATGCTCGGTTTTATCGCCGGGGTAATATTGACCCCTCCGGCTTCAAAGGGTTAAGCGAAACGAGCATATCGCATGAAAACTACTATTCAATCCAATTGAATGACGTGTTTAGACTGGGCACGACTTGAATGCCCACTTGAATGTATCTCAGTTGAAGCAAGCATACGCGCCAACTTCTGACGTAGTTGGGTGGCAAAGGCCTCTCAAAATCATTGAAATTCGGAAAATATTGACGCAGTTTATCTTATTTAGGCATATTCACGAAAAAAAACTAGTACATTGAGCTGAAAAAAGTTGAATATTGTCCAATTTTGGAGAGCTTTGACTGCCCCCCTCCAACTACGTCACAAGTTGGCGCCTATGATAGCAAGTGTTTACATTGTCAAATTAGAGCAGTGAATTGAATGGTAAGTGAGATGATCTCGTTTGACTTGAATGAAAAAGTTCAACATGTTCAGCTTTCCTTCAAGTCAAGTGAGTTTCTCAGGTGTCACACGTTCAATTCGCATTCAACTGGACATTTTCAGTCGACTTGAAGCCTGCCACTTGCACCGTGTAAACCAGGCATTACCGGTCTTTACCAGGTCTTCTGTTTTACCACTACACTACCAGCTGGGATACTGTTACACTCAGAATGAGCCATTTTACGAGACGTTTCGGATCAGCTGATCGCTCATTTCATGAATGAAAATTTGACAGGAGGTTGCGCCCAAGCCCGTGAGTGTTAATATCAATATCATCACTGTTGTCGTTTTGTAAAATAGACTATAGAAAACATATTAAATTTTAAAGTTCTGCACTTAAATTGAAACCAGTTGCTTTTACACTTAAAAAATATGTGCTGCGCTTTTGAATCTATGCCGATTTAATCATGATAGAATGTATGTGCGTCGCTATTGCTTTCCAATCGTTCAATGCTTAGTTTTCATTATGACGAATTTACACGTGGGATTAGCTTCGAAATGTAAATAAATCAAAATTTTGCATAATTTGCAACCGAACTGATTTTATTAAACATAATACTCAAACTTAATACTAATACATTAGGTACTTTAGCTGTCCATAGCACGTCGTCACTGTAAACTCCCAAATTCGCTCCCAGTCGCAGCTGTATCCGGCACAGGGCGCAACATTTTCGAGCAGACGAGTTGAAGTTCACCGTGCGGCAATTTTCATTCACTTGCCTGCATATTCATATTCAGCTGCTCGATACTCGTTTGTCAACTGAATGAAAGTTAATGAATATTTGTAAACATCTTACAAAGTGTTAAATTGCTGATAAAATATGAACATTTCGATTACATTTAACGGTGCTTTACACAGATCTTTTCCCATTTGATTGTTGTGGAGTGTTTTTGGAAGGAATCGTAGCCATAAAAGTAGGTAATTATGAAGATGTTTCTCGATCGGCTTCATATTCAATGACTACGAATTGACTGACTGTGTGAAGAGGGAGAGCGAAAATGAATTTTTGTGTTTTGAATATTCAGTGCAGAATCATTCAAATTCGTGCTGTTTTCAGTCAATGACTATGGAAATTTTGCACCCTGATCCGGCAGCTCCCAAATCGTTCACGAAATTGTCCTTGATGACAGTGGCGAAGCGGTCGACATTATTGTAGTGCATTTCTCTAAAGAAAATACAAAAGGGATGCACGTAGTTTGAAAAAGTTTGTGTTTCTGCACACACTTCCAAAAAACCGTGTAATATTATGTCATTTAACGCCGACATATAGCAGCGAGCAAAATGACTTAAAATTAGGTATGATCTTAATTTTACAAGATGTCTAAAAGAGCTGAGTCATGTAATTTTACTAGACGCAATCCCATTCACATAACCTCAAAGACGAAAGTCATTTATTAATCACCATTCCCCCCAGTCATTTATTTTCGAATTATGTAAATAATTAAACAGAATTCAATCCAGAATAATTTTTTTATTTCCTTAATGCCGTACCAAACGCATTGCTCAATTTTACAAACCATTCTCACATTATCTCTGTCGGCTGCGGAGTCTTCTTGAATCCTCTCAATTCCTCTTCTGCGAGTTGAATACCAGGCACATACCACTTTTGCACATAACAGCATCCGTAGCAATTCTCATGTATGTTCAGCATCATCCTTATAAATGATCACCAATCTCTTGAACATTTTTCAAACTTTGCTCTAAAAACTGACTGCGATTTTTTTTGTATTTTTTCCTGACTGTTTGTTGACGTTTCTCCGGGTTGCAGATGCCGGAAAACAATTAAATCATCATTCGTGTAAAATTCAATCACTTTCTCCTGATATATAGGTTGTGGATCAAAATAACGAATGTTTACCAACAAAAATGTGTTTAATTTGTTGTGATTGGCAGAATTCTGACGATTCAAGATTCATTTTGGTGTTTACAGCATTTACGACTTAAAAATAAAATACATTTCAATTTAAGTCATGGTTCTTTCTGTCATCTTTGATGATTGTGTCTTCATGAAAATTGAGATTTTCTTAGTGTGCACATAAGATTCTATCAGTGGCCTAAAATTTGTAATTGCAGAGGATTTATGATCAAAATCGAAATAGAAATGAGCGAAAGCAGCTATTCTCGTCATTTTCTAATTATTGAAAGCAAATTTGTTCAAAAACTTCAAGAACTTATACTTGGTGCACAGGTAAAAAGTGAGGTTACGCGACGCCACTGGATTCTATCAGTAAATTAATTTTGAGTGTAGAGAGCTGCGAATCGAAGCGAAACAGTTTTTTTTTGCAGTTTCTCATCGTAATAGGCTGTTTTACCTCACGAAAAGCTGCCAAGAAAAGGCCTACTTTCTCACACCAAATTATCAGTGCTGTAATGGTACATTACAGCACTGATTTGCGTTGCGTAATGAACCATTACAGCACTGTTTTTATTGCTGCTATACTGTTTTCTGAAATTTTGATTTTAAGAACAAAATAATGAGCTTTCTAGGTTGTTCTTGTATATTTGAAATAAAAATCAGATTTTCAGAGGTCAAAAATGTGGATTATAGCGTTACGTAATAAATGGATGCTGCCTTATTTATGTTGGTAAAAATTAATGGTACATTTTGTCAAATTATTAAATTGTACTGGATTTGGAACAGTCGAACTTGCAGTCGTGGTAGTAGGTGTGAACATTCTGTGTTAACATGTTTATGGAACCTTTATTGTGATGTTATGTACCTATTCTGGACAAGAATCAGTTATTAAACTATTGTATTTTGTTTAAAAAGTTATTTAATGTGGCTGAACTCGCTTACTTCATAGGAAATTGCATACCTTCAGGCGTTTAAGAGTCAATTTTAAAAGTTAATTTAGCTTTTTAACAGCCAAATTCACAAGTTGTATGAATTTTGACACGTCATTCGTGTTCAAAAGGTCAAAATTAAGTGGATAAGGCGGTTTAGAATTCTAACTGATGTTTAATTGTATGCTGATCAATTTCACCCCACAATGTTTTTTTCAATTTTTTAGTGTTTGAAGTTATTTAATTTTATGTTAATATTGGTTGAACCAAAATTGTGTCACACAGTTTTATAGAGGTCCACCCAGAACTGATTTTTCATAAATTCTTTTGGCAATATTTGGATTGGTACTCATGTTATCAGCAAAATGTGTTTTAAAATGATCAATTTGACCTCGGTTTACGTTACAAGGTCCACGAGAAGTGCGGGGAACATCGAGATTGTACATGGGGGCTGTATATGCTCTCTAGACGCAGGTTTGAAAAATTGTGACAACTGAACAGTATAACCTGCTATGATCAGACTTTCTTAAGCATGGCTATGAACATCAGTGTGCAGTTTGATGAAAAAAAAAATGTTAAAACCTATCCTAAAGTTATGAAATTGTAAAAACCTTGTGCAGAACTCGATTTTTACAGCACTCGTCATATTAAATGTGCGACTCGTGCTGTAAAAATCTTCATTCTGCACCTTGTTGCATAAACTACTATTCCCGGATAAAAAATACAATAGAAAAACATAGAATTCCAATGTAACAGTACCATTGAAAACCATGCTTTCACTATAGAATTCAATGTTGAAATAACAATAGAAAAACAATAGTATCTAACGATTCTAACAATAGAACCAATTGTGAAAGAGCATTGCACATGGAATTGTATAGGTTGTTAAGTATCGTAACAATACCAAAAAATGACTTTTTCCAATACTAGTTTTTTTCACAAAACAGAAGATTCTAATGTAAATGAAATGTTGGTAATACCGATAAGTGGTATCATATAAACAGAAGATTTTTATTTATTTGTATTGTTTTGAACAGTTAAATGAGCCGCGAGCATGCTGTTTTAAACTGTGATTTTACATTGGATTCAATGGTTTGGGGATGGTTTTCTAATGTGATACAGAAGATTCTTATGTTTTCGAATTGTTTCAAACAGTGAAATGCTCAGTAAACGTATTGTTTTGGGTAGTGATTTCATTTCTGGTTCCACATTTGATTATATAAGACCCCGGCAACGAAACCGAGCATACCAAACGTGCTCGAGACCAGCGAAGCTACGGCAACAGTGCTGAAATAATCCGGCTATCAAAAGGTTTAGGTTTATCGATAGATTAAAAATGTAGTTTTATATTCAGAGATTTTCTATTTTTTTAGGAATAGGTTGTTCTTTATTTTTTGCTTTATTATGGGCATAAAAACTATTAAGTTATTTTTCGGTGATTTTCTTCTTTACAACATAGGTTGTTCTTTCTAGTTTGATTATTTTACGCATTATAAGGACTACAGCTATTAACTTTTTCATCAGAGTCTTTCCTTCTTTTAAACATAGGCTGTTCCTTCTAATTTTGCTGTTATACTTTTTATAAGCATTTAACCTATTAAATTTTTCATCGGAGACTTTTCCATCTTTAAAACATAGGTTATTCTTTATTCTTCTTTTGCATTGACGAGATTTCTAGCCCTAGGCTAGTTCATCTCGGGACCCATTTTTTTTGCTTTTTTTGCTTTCCTTCCGAAGGAAGAACTGACATTTTACGAGCTTGTCGGGAGTGGAATTCGATCTCAGCCCAAGTAACAATTCCATTGCTGATCCCAAGTAACAATTCCATTGCTGATTGGTTGTGTTTGATTTTTATTAGGGCAATTACAGCTTATTACAGGGCTTATTACAGCAATAAATAAAACTCACAGTTTTATGACTACTTTTATGAAAACAATTGATGAAATGTTTTATAGTATACTTGAAGATATTCATACAGCCAGATTTTAAAAGTAAACAAAACTCTCCGATATTTAAACCTTCTGGCATTCAGTATTACCATAATAACACTGTTTAAACACTCAACAGATGGCGATCCATTCGATTAGTAACGACATCTGTTGGTGGAAAAGCAGAAACTACGACACTGCTGAGGGTGACGGGTTCGATTGCCGGTCGGTCCAGGATCTTTTCGTAAAGGAAATTTCCTTGACTTCCTTGGGCATAGAGTATCTTCGTGCCACACGATATACGCATGCAAAATGGTCATTGGCAGAGGAAACTCTCAGTTAATAACTGTGGAAGTGTTCATACAGTATGCGGCAGGAAAAAATGCGGAAGTGTTTTTCAACTTCAAACCTCGTTTTCGTCCATTTGACGTTAACCAATCTATGTTTCAACGTTCCATGATCTCTAATAGCCTAGTTTTCTGAAAAGTGAATTAAAAATTTTCCCATTTTGGTCACCAACCTTTACAGGGTGGCGCCTGAAGCTGAAGATAATAAGAATTTTTAAACCGCAGAAAAGTACATAGGTCGCTAAATTTCATATCTGATAAAATGAAATTTATAATTTTCTCCACAATATCATCAAATATATGTACTTATTACATCTAGTATGTGAAACTACATGGCTCTGGATCAGTGTGGACTGGTTGTTCATCGAATCCAAGCTAATTTTTTTACTGTTATAGTCATTTTGTTTAATGACCATTGGGCGCGCAGTTTATTGATACCCGCTTATTAAGCTTACATTACCACATGTTGAACATCAAATATGTTCATTTTTATTTTGCAGTGCTAGAATATAGACATTGACTGATCCACTGTCATGAAAAAATAGTCATATATATCCCATATTTAGCGTGTAATAGTGCCTTGAACTTTTCGCATTTTTTTCCTGCCGCACCCTGTAGAACACTAAGCTGAGAAGCAGGCTTTGTCCCAATGAGGACGTTACGCCAAGAAGAGAGAGAGAGACGACACTGCTAGGTTTATTGCGGTTATCATAAAAGTAAACTTGCTTTCGTTTTATTTTCGCTAATTATGGTCATTGCCATGTTGAAGAATTAGCTAACGTGAATAGAAAATAGTTAAATTTGCTAAAATTAGCAATGAATTTATAGTTTGCCACCATTTCCATAACATGCTCACATAAATAAACTCTCTCAGCTGAGTTTTCTTGTGATTCGAGATAGTTAAACTAAATTAAGTAATTGATTTATTTAATTCCAAGATGATAATATTCACCATTTTCAAAGCGCATGAATTTTATGTTCCTGCAACCCCAATATTCACAAATTGAGTGCGCATAAGCCTAGTAACACAATAACTACTAAAATATTACTTTGAAATGATCGCTTATTACTTACGAATGATGTATCCTCCTGAACTTTACGTGCCATCCAAGAAGCTTCTCTGCATCTTGAGCTGTCATAGTTTTTGTTGAAAAAAAAAAACAACAACAACAATCATCATAACCTCTTTTCGAGAAGTGATTTTTTTTCAACTTGGTTTTTAAGCAGTTTTATTCCTACTCTTAATGCGGTTTGCAAAACCTCTCCGAGAGTCGTCCACTTAGCTGGAAGATGCTCTTAAAGAGGTTATCAAGAGGTTTTGATATATAAATCAGTTTTATTGCAAGATTTATAAAAATGGTCATGTAGATCTCTTATAGGGCCGAACAAAACTTAAAATGTTACTTGGGAGGTCCTCGGTGTGATAATCATATGCTTAAATCATCACACCAGATCCTCTCCACATAGGCTGTTCTTTCTAGCTGAGCTGTTATACTCACTATAGGCATTTCAGCTATTATTTTTTTCATGGGAGATTTTTCCTTCTTTTACAAATAGGCTGTTCTAACTAGTTCAACTGTCCTATTCATTATAGGGATAACAGCAATTAATATTTTTTTCTAAACAAAGGCTGTTCTTTCTAGTATAACTGTTATACTCACTAAAGGCATTACAGCTATCAACTTCGACATCGAAGATTTTCCCTTCTTTTAGGCTATTCTTTTTAAGTTTTAAAGGTTCGATTTGATTGCATGTAATCATGTTAATCATGTTCATACTGGAACTTTGAATTTGTTCTCAGTACCGTAATGCAAGGTCAAATTGAGCACTTTTAAACATTTTTTGTGGATAACACGAATAGCAATTCAAATTTCCAAAAGAACTTCTATAAAATCAGTACCGGGTGGATCTCTATAAAACAACATGACTGCATTTTGTTCAACAATTTCGAACTTTGAGTTAAATAATTCCCAAAATAAAAAATTAATAAAAAGGCCACTTGGAGGTGAAATCGATCAGCACACATTAAAAAATAGGTAAGCATAAAAATAACTTCTCCGTTTAATTTTGTTCTTTTAAATCCGAATAACGCGTCAAACCTTTTTTATTTATTAACGACAAACAAAAATTGCCAGCTAAACGCCTGAATGTAGGCACTTACATTTGAAATCTGCGACTTCTACCACAATAAATGACTATTTCTTCTAAAAAATAAACTTTTTAAACTAATTCATGCTCAGAATAGCTATGTACAATATTTCACAATCAAGGTTACAGGAACTCCTATTGGCAATACATTGTTTATTATTAACGATTTCTGCTAAGAAACACATTGAAAAGCCTTGAGAAAATAATGCTACATTATTTTAAAAAAAATATTGAAAAGTCTACACTCATCTCTAGATATCTATGAACTATAGATGAGGTAAGAAGTTCATGATCATTGGGACATTTGGAAGTTCCTAGTTTGTAGTTACAATTTTGTACTCGAGCGATCAAACTCACCCCGCTGACCAGTTGGACGCTGGTTTACGGTAACTAACATTTAGACTTAGAAACACGGAAAAATATTACTGTTTTATTCAATTTCATTCCATTTAAAGCAGGACTGCCCAACCTTTTTCGCATATTTCTGACATTTTTAATCGGTACGCTCGAAAAAATGGTCATTAATGGCATCAAGTGAAAGCATAGTACTACATACTTCTAAGTTATCCAAGTGGAAAAGTTTGAATTTGTTGACAATTTTCAGCTACCCGGCCATAAAAAAAATTTTTTTGACTTAATTGCTACGACAGCTAAATAAGTTAGTTAAATTTAAATGTCGACGCATGTATTCATTATCCCTAATATCAGACTTCAGTTTGAAGCTAAAAGATCTAATATCCGACCATTTTGCGATCGTACGGAACAAAAATGTACGAAACATGCGAAAAAGGTTGGGCAGCCCTGATTTAAAATCAACCAAAATTTCTGAGGCCAGCACCATTTCCCTCAAACATTAAACAGCTTTTTTACCATCCAGTTTCCCTAGCAAATCATTGAACCTAATAACTTATTTGGCCTTATGACCCATTCGGCCTAATGGCTCATTCAGCCTAACAGCCCATTCGGCCTAACGACTCATTCGGCCTAACGACCCTTTCGGCCTAACGGCATTCGGCCTAACAACATTCATCCTAACATGGGTGAAAATAATTCTACAGTATGATCTATAAAAAAAAGTTGGAGGGGTTGTATACTTGGTTGTATACTAGAGACGACCGCAAGTCTGACGTTGAATAACGTCCGTTTATGCATTAGTTTGTATTATTGAATGCTGTATTAACATTGATAAAGACTGTGATGCGAAATTTTGGTTTGGTTTGGTGTTCAATTTGAATAGGTCGTAAGTTTGCTGGGATTCGTATAGAGATACGACCTATGCAAATCGAACGTCAGAACTATTTAAACCTGTGTACTAACCCAGCACTAGGTATTCTTGGTTCACCATTTATGGGCAGCCCAGGTACTGGTACAGGTATTCTTCGATATAACGTACTCTCGATATAGCGTACCCTCGATATAGCGAATTCGATATAACGTACTTATTGCTTCGATATAACGTACAACATTGAAAATTTTTATTTTTTCCAGGAATAACCCTCAGATAAACTACGAAATCACTCAATTCAATGCTGTCTTGCAGCATTAGCCTTGTTACCCAAAATAAGCGCAAATTGGGGAAAAATTCAGTGTACGTTATATCGAAGCAAAATGTACGTTATATCGAAGCACAATAAACGAAATTAATTTTTCGTGAATACTCATGTTTTTCATTATTGGTTTTGTGAATTTGACCGAAATCATTATTTGGGGTTTATATCTCGTTGAATACATCAACACTAGCATATTTTTTTTTAAATTTTTCTTTGCTTCGATATAACGTACAAAGAGAAAACTTTTTTGTACGTTATATCGAAGAGTACCTGTAGTCGTAACTAGTTTCTCTTCCATTAAACTATGTTGTTGCTTTCGAAATACAGTGAGTCAATTTACAGAATAATTTCAGCGGGCCAACTGTAGTTTGTAGACCTTTGAATTTCTTTAATTGCTAACAGGTAATTATTTTGCGAATAAAATTGATTCAGATTTCAGATCCTCTCGCACAATATCTTTGCTTTTGCAGGTTTATTTATTGAAATTTAGAATGGACGCGACAAAACTTGATCCGCGTAGTAGTTGGTTTTAAAATGTTTTCATAAACGAATTTGTCAAAACCATTTAATAATCTTTACCTATAGCAGAATTGTCTTGGTAACCGTCCATTTTATAAGAATTTAAACAGATGCAATCCAACAGATCATTCAAAAATGCAAATCATTAAGCTTTTGCTAATTGGTGGACTGGAATTACCAATATTTAATTATATATTTAACTAAGAATTTCTAGATATCATACATTTTTTTCTAGATTATGTGGCGAAAATGGGCATAGAAATATTTAATTTTTGTGGACACAACACACATTAAAATTTGGCTGGGAAATATCAAGGATGCTACAACAATCTAATATATTTCCACTATTCCGCTTGCAAAGTTTATGACGGATTTCGCGCCAACTCGAACAAATGTTGGCAGCACCCTCTCAGATTACAACGAAACTTTCTTGGTGTGTAGACCTTGCCCAAATAAGCCACTTTGCATACTCATTTTTCTATTTTTTTTCTCGACTGACTTTTGAAAAGGGCTAAACTTTTTTTTATGGATTTTTTAAAAATGTTTTCAATCAAAAAATGACTACTCCTACAAAAAAGTGTTGTATGGGTGATTATCACAAAATAAGTCAAATTTTAAGAAAAAAATACTGAAAAAAATCCAACATGAGCCCTACACTGAAAAAAATCATTTCTAAAAATTCAAAGTTGATTTAAAAAAAAAAACACCATTTTTAATTTTGATGAAATTTTGTCTCAAGACAGGTAATTATGTTCCCTACCAACCGTCCATACATCACAAGATGGGCACTTTTAAGGAAAAAAAGTTTTTCTAACAAAAACTTTTTCTTGTTCGAATGATTTTTTTTCAGTGTATTTTGTTATCAACAATAAAACCAGTGAAGGCCATAACAATCCCAGAATCCAATGAAACTCAATTTTCTAGGAGATTTTGTGTTATTTATTCAATCATTTGGAAGGGTTTTCCTATACATAAAAAACTTCAAAATATTACAAATGTATTTTCTTAGGAAATGTAATGTTTGATCGCAATATGTATTGAAGTGCACTTTTAAATATACAATTATTTATAATTATGAATTTTTCAAATATATATATATGTGTCTTAGAGCCAATTTCAAACATGTTCTTTTCAATTTTTTCCGATCATACTAAATATTTTTGGTTCATCTTCTGAATTAGAATACCTGTTTGCCTTTACTTTGTCGCCAGGAATAGGCAAAAAACTATGGAATTTCTGAGTGCCTGGTATTGTTTTGGCGTTATTATATATTTCTTCGAGATCTTCTGACATTTTAATGTACTGTTCAGTGGATACGTAACAGAAATTTAATTTAGTTATATTTTTATCTGTCTGTACAACTGCCCAGTTATATAACTCTCGTGGAGTTGTTATGGTATTTCCATAATCTCGAGCAAGACTTGCTCTCTTTGCCATTCGCTTGAGAGTGCCACCAATAGCATTACATGGACCTTTACCGTGGGACGTTGCAAAAAATGTCATTCTGCTCTTAATGCATGCTTTGACTGGAATCTACATAGACTAGCAAAGTTCTTCTTATTTTTGCATTGTGATGCTGCCCCATCAGACATAAAATAAATTTTAGAAAAGTTCGTTAATTGTTTCATAAAATCTATCATTTTTGAGATGAACAACTGGACCGCAACTGTATCGTGAGCCATTACTTCCGATATGATAATGAAGCTAACATTCACAAGTTTATTATCTTTCATATAGTAAATTTCAAATGGGTGTATTGTTGCTTGCGAGTTGTTCCAATGATATCCTTGAGCAGCGTTTTGAATTATGAATGAATAGTTTTCAGAGAAATCACAAATCGCAAGAATTTCATCATCCTTTAATGTATCTTTTTTATTTCTGAGAAATGATGATTGTTGTTTATGAATAAAGTCGTGTGTTATAAGTTTGTCAATTTTATCAACAAGATACGGAACAAATTCATCACCAGGTTTAATAATCGTTTCTAAATTACGGTGATCAGTATTCAACCACTGCTGAAATATAATCTCTTCTTTGTCATTTGATTCTAATATCAATGTAAGTTCCTCTTCAATGTGTTCATTACAAGCACACTTTTCACAAGCACGGAAAAAGCAATTATCTGTTCTGGTGGAAATATCGCAAAGCATTTTTTGTATTATTTCATCTTGTGACACAATTCTTATACTGTTGAACATTAAATTTACATTTTCATGAATAGTATATATGCATACATTATGTATACCAGTAGAATCAAGTAAAATACAATGCTTTGGTCGCAACTGTGTAAATACTGTGAAACCAATATTCACAGTTTTGTACATATCTACAAAAATCATATAAGCCTCTTTGAGCGACATCATCAAAAGTCGTTTTTGAACTTGTTGTTTTTTTCCATTTCGAACCTCAGAAACAAAATCATTTGTTCCTGGCATTGGCCTGCTGATATCATTATCATCAAAAAATTCTCTTACTATTTGTTTTGTATCGTCATCAATACCATGCCCCTTCTTTTTTCGGTGGTACAAAGAATACCCTGTTCATAAACAAGATCCTTCACCTGTCTCGCCATATACATTGGTGCGTTAAACTCTCTTGTGATTTTATTTACCGACCAAGACTTAGGAAGTACAGATAGTATTTTAATCTGTTCGCTTCTGTCAGTTGTAGGGTGATTGAACTTATCCTTTAACTGCATAATTATCTCGTCATACGCCTCCACTTTGCCAACATCCGTTGAATCTATTCCGAAGATATTTTTTCGAACTGCTTTCGTAATCTGCAATGATTTGTTTATGCGATATTCCATACTTCTCATGTTTCTAGATGAGATTGGCGATAAACTCAATGTTTCAGCAATGGTATTAAACTTCTCAATATTATGGGGACCCTGTAGTTGATCTGTTGACGGAATTGACTCCAATGATGGAATAGATGGTACCATATCTGTAAGATAAAAGTTAAGGTTAACAATATAATAATGAATGCAGTGGAAAGTTAATGATAGTTATTTATGCAACGAGTTGCAAAAATGATTTTTTTTCGCACAAGTAGTACATTTATCCAACGAGGCTTGCCGGGTTGGATAAATACGAAGAATACTGAAAAATGTAGTTTTGCAACGAGCTGCAAAATGAGTTATATAAAAGAAGCTAACACGTTGAAGGCTTACTTACCCAGCTCATGTTCGATTTGTTGACCACTCGTTGACGGTTCTGGTTCTGGAACATCATGATGTTGCTGCCCACTAAATGATGGTTGCATAGTTTCGTCGTTTCCATCCGATCGGCGTTTTTTCCTATTCGGGCTTCTGTTGTGACTTATCAATCCACGACATGACTCACAAATACTCATCGATTCGTCGATTTCATGTGTATATCCCATGGAATGAATTTTATCTATCAATCTTAATGACATGCCCCGTAGATTATGACGGTTGCACTTTTGATTGTTTATTTTTGCACTGCACTTGAATTTGTTGAATTTTGATTTATACGATTGATCCATTACTTTTCAGAACTGCCTTTAATAACCAAAGAGAAGTAACACGTTGAATGATACCGATTCATTTTCTTGTTTTGTTCATATTTGCTTTAGGTACAACTCTTGATTTGTTTTTTTTTTTCGATTAGGTAGTTCGAATCTAATAAATAGCCTTACCTAATATTAGGTAAGAACATGGGGTAGAAACGTTTGGGTAGAAATTACAGCAGCACGTATGAAATGCGTGTTCTAATTGTATATTGTTTCGTACTTCTAGAGTGCTGCTGCGTGAATATGGGTGCATTGCATTGTCGCATATGACACAATAAGTTTCATTGCATTTTGAGATTACTAGATAACCTTCACTGGTTTAGTTTGTTTTTAAAAAAAGACACTGAAAAAATAATAATTTGGACATGAAAAAGTTTTTGTTAGAAAAACTTTTTTTCCTTAAAAGTGCCCATCTTGTGATGTATGGACGGTTGGTAGGGAACATAATTACCTGTCTTGAGACAAAATTTCATCAAAATCAAAAATGGTGTTTTTTTTTAAATCAACTTTGAATTTTTAGAAATGATTTTTTTCAGTGTAGGGCTCATTTTGGATTTTTTTCAGTATTTTTTTCTTAAAATTTGACTTATTTTGTGATAATCACCCATACAACACTTTTTTGTAGGAGTAGTCATTTTTTGATCAAAAACATTTTTAAAAAATCCATAAAAAAAGTTTAGCCCTTTTCAAAAGTCAGTCCAGATAAATTTTGAAGAAACTAAGTATGCAAAGTGGCTTATCTATTCTTGGTGTACATACCCAGAAAGTTTCATTGTAATCTGAGGGTGCTGCCAACTCCGAATACGATTTGGGGCGAAATTCGTCTTATTTATGCTATGGTTTTAAGACTTATCCGATTTTGACACATTTGCGACCCGACGCGTCGTCTAAGAAAATTATTCGGTTCTTGTGAGGATCATTTTTGAAGCCCTTAGAAGGGCTGTTTAATTTGATTTGTACCCATTACTAACAGATATCATTAAAAAGTAATTACTCTGTATAATGTATACTATTAAGTACAAAGAAAGATCCTCGGCTCCGTAAAGCGTTATACGTGATTGAGTCCCAAATAAATGAACTAGATAAAAAAAATTGATTTGTTGTACAATAATCGTTCAATTATTGCATGAGGTGAAAATCGGTAGCTATGCCAACCAAATCCAGAACGGCATCGGTGGCGTTGACTCCGATGGGGGTTTTGCGATGGCGTGAATCATAGCAACCTTGGATAAATGTCAGACTTCAATGGCAAATATTTGTCATAATCACAAACAGTCTAATGGCACCTTAACAGCCGACAACCATCGCGCTCGGCTTGCCAAAGCATACTGTACTGATGGAAAACGCAAACGGAGAAACTGGCTAGCTCTCCTTCAATGCGATCCCCTCGTGGGGTCAAGAAAGAATAATGGAAGATGAGAAGAAGCAGTTTGCTTTAATACGACACAATGGCCTGGCTTCCCCTCTTGAACGTGATTGGTTAGATGTGAGGGGAGTAAAATTCAATGATGTCATACAAAATTAATCTGCAATAATTTATTATAGCGGAGTATTAAAATATACTAAAATGATTACACTGGAACCTCTTTTTATGCACATGGCTGGGACTGCATAAATTAAAAATGTGCATAAATTAAAAAAGGCATAAAAGAGGGAAATTTATGCATAAATTAAGTTTGGGCTTTAATTAGAAAATCTAGTTTGCGAGAACAGATCTTGCTCCTGGGCAGATGAGGTGGGGCTAAGGGGCAGTTTCCAGAATGTCCCCAGAGAGCCCAAAAAGGGGGTTCCAAGGGACTTCAGGGGCGTTTTAAGGGGTTGTTTCGGGGGGTTTGAGGAGCCTTACAAGGGTGTTCTGTCAGGATTTTTTTTGGTGTTTTCATGGGATTACGGAGAATTCTGGGGTATTTCAATAGTATTAAGTGGGTTTCAGTGGCGTTCCAAGGGGCTTTAGGGGCAATTCTAGGGATCTCAGGAGACTTTAAAGGGCGTTGCATGAGGTTTGAGGGGCGATTTAAGGTATTTCAGAGTCCGCTCTGAAACTTCCTGAAATGCCTCAAAAATCCCCCTCGGGGACCCCATGTAACGCATCTGAGAGGCTTAGAAACCCCTGAGAACTTCTCCGTAACGCTACCGTAACGCCTCTGAATCCCCCAAAAATGCTCTGAAACGTCTTGAAATGCCTCCAAAATCCCTTTTAAATCCCCTCCGACCCCATGTAACGCACCTGAGAGGCTCCGAACCCCACGAAAACTCCTCGTAACGCTTAAGTAACGCCTCTGCATCCCGCCGAAAATGATCTGAAACGTCTTGAAATGTCTCCAAAATCCCCCTTAAACCCCCTTGAACCCCATGTAACGCACCTGAGAGGCTCCGAATACCCCGAAAACTCCTCCGTAACGCATAAGTAACGCCTCTGCATCCCGCCGAAAATAATCTGAAACGTCTTGAAATGCCTCCGAAATCCCCCTTAAACCCCCTCAGACCCCTTGCAACGCACCTGAGAGGCTCCGAACACCCCGAAAACTCCTCCGTAACGTTTCCGTAACGCCTCTGAATCACGCCGAAAATGGTCTGAAACATTTTGAAATGTCTCCAAAATCCCCCTTAAACCCCCTCGGACCCCATGTAACGCACCTGAGAAGCTCCGAACACCCCGAAAACTCCTCCGTAACGCATAAGTAACGTCTCTGCATCCCGCCGAAAATGCTCTGAAACGTCTTGAAATGTCTCCAAAATCCCCCTTAAACCCCCTTCAACCCCATGTAACGCACCTGAGAGGCTCCGAACACCCCGAAAACTCCTCCGTAACGCTTCCGTAACGCCTCTGAATCACGCCGAAAATGGTCTGAAACATTTTGAAATGTCTCCAAAATCCTTCTTAAACCCCCTCGGACCCCATGTAACGCACCTGAGAAGCTCCGAACACCCCGAAAACTCCTCCGTAACGCCTCTGCATCCCGCCGAAAATGCTCTGAAACGTCTTGAAATGCCTCCAAAATCCCCCTTAAACCCCCTCGGACCCCATGTAACGCACCTGAGAGGCTCCGAACACCCCGAAAACTCCTCCGTAACGCATAAGTAACGCCTCTGCATCCCGCCGAAAATGGTCTGAAACATTTTGAAATGCCTCCAAAATCCCCCTTAAACCCCTTCGGACTCCATGTAACGCACCTGAGAGGCTCGAACACCCCGAAAACTCCTCCGTAACGCTTCCGTAACGCCTCTGAATCACGCCGAAATGGTCTGAAACATTTTGAAATGCCTCAAAAATCCCCCTTAAACCCCCTCGGACCCCATGTAACGCACCTGAGAGGCTCCGAACACCCCGAAAACTCCTCCGTAACGCTTTCGTAACGCCTCTGAATCACGCCGAAAATGATCTGAAACATCTTGAAATGTCTAAAAAAATCATCCTAAGCCAAAACCCCCAAAAACGCCTCCGTAACGGCTTTGAAACCAGCCTAAAATGCTCTGAGACTCCTGAAATGACTCCGAAATCACCTTGTGACCCACTCGGAGCCCATGTAACGCACATGAGACCTTCGGAAACACCCAAAAACGAACCTGTAACCTTCCTTTGCTCTCATCTGTAAACACCCCCCGGTCGCCGTTGTAATAGTTCCTGTCATTATTAAATACTCTTATGCACAATATTGGTTCTGATTAGCTTTCCCTCTTTTTATGCAGGGCATAAAAAAAGGTGCATAAATTAAAAGTGCATAAAAAAACATGCATAAAAAGAGGTTTTAGTGTATTATTAGCCATTTCCAAATCAGTAGGTAGGCTTAGGATTAATCAATATTATAATGTTTAATAAAGAATGACAGTATATAGTACAAAAGTCATGTATTTTCGACTAAAATTTCTAATGATTACAGAAATTTGACATTCTAAATTGAAATTTGGCAACGCTGGTTAACAGTTTTCATTTTCCAGCAAACCTGCCATTTTTCAAAGTTGAAGAAATTTTGAGCAGATTTATTATGCGCGCATAAGTGTATGCTTTTGTCACCGTATCTTGTGAATTTAGAATAAATTCGACATCAAGCGGTTAAAATATTCCCAGTTGTTGCCATTCCCATCCGCTACGGCACTGAGGAAATGCGAATGAGCGACCGCCACTGCTGCTAGGTTGCTGGCGGTGCTTGTACCGCGCTCGAGGGTACTCTCGAAGTAGGTTTCAACATGTTTGCACTTGCGTTTCTTCACTTTCTAGAGGAATTCGAATCAACTCTTACGTGGGATTTAGAATTGTAGCCCTAATAAGGGCTGTTTAATTTTGATTTCACAAAACCAAACCACGTTGCTGCCGTGTCGTCGGCGCCCATCCGCTTCCGAACTAGGAAAAGATAAATTATTCCACCATCGCCGCTGCTGCTCGGTTGTCGTCAGTGCGTCCATTCATGCTGAGCGAAAATGCGAACCGAGTTGTTCTCCCCCGTCTCTGATCCGGTAAACGACTCCGCTCGAGCTGCCGCGCGCGAAGACGCACCGACCACCGCACTCGGCTTGCCAAAGAACACTAAAATGAAAACGCAAACGGAGCAAATTGCACAGCTCTCTGCCGATGCGTTCCCTTCGAGGTGTTGATGAAGAATGAAGGAAGAGGGGAAGAAGAAATAGCTTTTATACTGCCAGGCGCACGACGGAAAAGCCCAAAACTGCGCTCGGACGTGATTGGCTGGATAAAGCATGGGTTCACTTTTCCCAATTTTTGAATAGTTTGTTGTTGAAAATCAATAGTTACCTTGTATAGAATCGACGCGTAGATAAATTTGTGATCAATTCATGCAAAAATTTTGAAAATCCATCAAGAAATGACAGATTTATTAGCGGTCAAAATCTAACCACTTTTCGTTACATGCTCAAATTTTCGGTTTTCTGAAGTTACACCCCTATATGTTGCCGAAGGACGTTATTCAACGTCAACAAAAGAAGGAAAAATTTCCTATAAAAATATTAGTGGCTGAAATGCATATGCTTTCTATAACAGCACTATAATGTTTCTCTCAATGAGCAACAACAAAGACTCATCAAATATTTTTTATTATAAGTGAGACACACCAGCTGGTAAGCTGGTCCACTATTTTTTTTTGTTCATTCGACCTTTTGTCAATTCGACCTTTTGTCCCATTCAACCTTTTGTCCCATTCGACCTTTTGTCCCATTCGACCTTTTGCCCCATTCGAGCTTTTGTCCCTTCGACCTTTTGTCCATTCGACCTTTTGTCCTTGGACCTTATGTCTTTCGACCTTTTGTCATAGATTCTACAAAAAAAAACCTATGCTTTTAAATCGATGATTTTTTTTCTGAAAAAAGGTATTTCAATTACCTACATTTTCTCCAAACAATGTTGCTGTGACATATTTAAGGAAAAAAAGTTTTTCTAACAAAAACTTTTTTCATGTCTACAGAGTATTGTGTTGTTCCTTGCTGTGTATGCATCGCTCCTGTAATGGGGTGAGCATCGCAGCATAATCGCAGCGTTCGTTATTGTTTCGCGTGCGAAATGTAAAACAATAGATGCGCGGGTGTTGTGCATGCGTATGGTTTGGTTAATTGATGTGTCCTTTGTTGCGTTCAGTTTATTCCTACGTGGAATGGTCTTAGAATTTCTGCTCCCTGATGGGGTGGAGACGCGCGACAGGATTTTTATTAGATATGTTTTCGTATAGAAAAGTGGACGATTGTGCGCGAAAGTTAGTGTTTATTGATACACTGTCAAATCACACCACCAACCATAGGTGACTCCGAGATTGACAATGTACCCTACCCTACTAACAAAAAATCCTTCCTGAGACAAACGTGGAGATGCAGCGATTTGCGGTCTTTATAATAACGTTTGTCTCACTAACATTCCCTCCCATCCTCGATGACCGCAAGGACGTCGCCGGCGCCGTTATTGACCTTACTAAAGTTGAGAGCTCTCGAACTGTGTACATTGAGAATAGTAGGCTAGTCCCAAGCTCTATTCATTGGTTCCTTGTGCAATTTTGATTGCTCTGGTCAATCACGTAGTA
Source organism: Aedes albopictus (assembly GCF_035046485.1). Classification (NCBI taxonomy): domain Eukaryota; kingdom Metazoa; phylum Arthropoda; class Insecta; order Diptera; family Culicidae; genus Aedes; species Aedes albopictus. Next base: position 297,938,210 of record NC_085138.1, read on the forward strand.
GCAACTACGAATTGTGCGGTCATCTATGGTCATGCTCATGCTCAAAAACTTTTTTCATGTCTACATTGAGTGAATATTTTTCATCGTGTTTCCTGCCAACATGGCTTTATATAGGCTCAGTAGCCTTTCATCAACCAATGAATGTTTATGGATGTTTGAAAATTTGCTTAAGAAGCAACATGGCATAATCTAGCATTTATCTGGACTAACATTTGAAAAGGGCGTGTGAGGGTGGCCAACACGAATATGAAAACCATAAAACTCGAAAATGCCAAGTCTTACTTCCTGATTCAGTTGTTTTGGACTCCCAGAAGCTTCGTTCAAAATTTGAGCGAAATCGGTTTAGTCTAAGGGGGCGCTCAATGAGCTTGAAGTTTGCATTGGCTTTTTTGTAATATCGATTTTAATTTTTAAAACTTTTATTTTTCAGTGTAGGAAATAATATTATATTTTTTCGATAAAAAAACTTCACGGAATTTCACGATATTCCGCCATACAACACTTTTTTTAGGTCTTGTCATTTTTAAGTTACATCGATTTAAAAAAAAAATCTATGAAAGTATGCAAAATTGCTTAGAAAGACCTATTGTTTATGCTCACCAAGTTTCGTCCGATCCTGAGAGGGTGCCTCCAGCGCCAGCCCCATAGAAGAGTTGGCACGAAATTCGTCTATTAACTTTACGATTACATAACATAAAAATCGTTGAATACGTTAACTTAAAGACATAATTGAAATTGAACAATGGATGACGAAGATATCGCCTAATCACTTTTCCATGTTTTACAGAAGTGACCCCAAACTTTTGGCTGATACATCATATTGAGGGGTGACCCCAAACTTTTGGTCGATGACATCAAGACTTAATTTACTTAATAACTTTTTTCCTAGATTTTTTTTAGCCAAGTTCGACAAATAGCAGTTGAAAGCTAACAGAAAATAGGTTTTATTAGCGCTCTCATCTTAAAATTTGGTAGACCCAATTTCCACACTGCCGTAAGTGTATATTATTTTTTAGAGAATTTGTCAAATTTGGGTTAAGTTTACATGCAAATAATTTTTGTAAAAGTTTCACCTAAATCATGTTCAAAGTTACTTTGAATTATTTTCTTTTGAATGAGACATAGGGTTTTGACATCGGACCCAAATTGGCGGAGATGTTGGCCTATAAAATGACATGTTTTTGAGGGGGCGACCCCAAACTTTTGATCGGGAGTGTATGTTTATTATTTGTGCCAAATTTCATAAAAAAAAACGATGCATTACTTATAACTGTGGCTAAAAAACAAAAAGACGTGCTTTGAGCATTTTTACAACCATAACCAATTATTATTCGCATAATAGATGGTTCTTTTGCGCTACAGCTCAAAATCCTGTGAGCCGTGAGGATAATTATGAAATTTCGTAAACAGTTATGATATTTATAAAGACACTTTCTTGCAAAATTTCATCAACTTTGATCAACTGGTTTGAAAGTCTGTTGATAAGGGCGAGTGTAAGTGAAAATGTTTCATGTTTTTCATGTGCGATGTTTGCCTATTCATATCTTTTAAATGTCTCTGCTAATTTTCATGAAATTTCCATAAAAGGTAGTTGATTATGTATATATTATGCCTGCAAAACTTTATGACTATTGGATTCAACAGTACAATCGAAACATTTAGTGGTGGTCACTAAATGCTGTATAAGGAACTAAAATCATGGTAATTCCTAATACATACATGTTTCGACTATAAATTTGTTGAAATTTTGTCTATGCAAGAAATGTATATTGAGAGTTTTGTGTTCAAAATTTCAGCTATTTTCTCTACCAAATTGATTTTGAAATAATCTCACCGTTTGTCGGGCTGCGAAGATTAAAAACCATGTTAAAAACCGTTTATTGTTTATTGTCGGTCTGCGAACACTAAAAATGAGCTACAAGGGCATTCTCTTTGAACGTCTGGTTTTTGAGTTATTAGGATCATAATTGTTTACTTTTTAATTTCCATAATGGAACCAACAGAAATTTTACATTCTACCAATAAAATTGCTTGAACTCAGTGAAAATTTCAAATACAGGTAATTTTTAGTTCTGTGGGTTCTGTCACATTCGCCCGCAAACCATTCGCCCTAATTCCAAATGCCTGAATGACAAACCCCCGAATGTAACATACGCCCGAAAAGACTATTCGCCCGAAAAGACCATTCGCCCGAAAGACCATTCGCCCGAAAACCATAATAATCTGAAATCAATTTAGGCGTCGTCCACGCGTATGGCTGAACGCCATTATCAACCATTTTCGTCAGAAGTTTTTGCTTTCTTTGAACACAGTCTGATTTAAGACTTATACTGTTACAAACATTTTCGGCAATTTAGCTGTGGAAACATTTATTGGAATTGTCCCTTCTTTTGTTAATTGGCTTTTCTTTCTAGTTTCACCTTCAAGTAAATTTAATTCATTTTGATGTCATTTTTTTTACTAGAAATTTGCCCTTCTTTCAATCATGGGCTGTTCTTTTAAGTAGTTCTGTTATGGGGAACCTTGACGTTTTATACAACCATGTTTCAAAAGAATAGCTTGTTCAAATAAGAATGCTGAATTCTCGTGATTTTGGAGTTTTTTCTGCATCCGTTAGCTCACACGTTTTAATTTTTATCACCTATTGTTTATTTTAACGAAACGTAGATATTCCAAGTAGATCAGTCGTGAATACTATTAACTTAAAAGTATTGACTATTCTATGCTGAAATTTTGTCTTTATACTTTCGATCAACAATGCTATTACAATTAATGACCTATTATGTAGTATTTTCACAAGCAATTAACCCTTCTTCAAAACATAGGCCGTTCTTTCAATCTAAGCTAAAATGATTATTATTGGCGCTAGTCCAGCTGTACTCACGATTAGTCGGATACCAAGTACACTATGCGTCTGTTCTTAAACATTCATCATGGCAAACCAGGAAAAAAAAAACTTGCATGGAATCGGCGGATGACTTTCGGGCGAATGGTCTTTCGGGCAAATGGTCTTTTCGGGCGAATGGTAATTCGGGCCAATGGTCTTTTCGGGCGAATGGTCTTTTCGAGCGAATGATCTATTCGGGCGAATGTGACAGAATAGGCAGGGCCGGATTAACAAATGTGGGCGCCCGGGGCCACAGTGTTGTGGGAAGGGCCTTATATGTGGAGCTTTGTAGCCGTGCGGTCAGGGTCACCACTCACCAAGCTTCTAATCGCACCATGCTTTGGGGTGAGAGTCCATGTTTAATCCCTTCAAAATGGTGAAACCCTGTCGCTATGTTTGGGATGCTGGTGGGCCAAGTTTACGTCCAGGTTCTATTGTATTTTATACCGATGGGTCCAAGATGGGAGAAAATACTGGATCTGGTGTTTTTGGCCCTGGTATTAGTAAGGCTATATCAATGGGATGCAGTCCCACTGTATTTCAAGCGGAAATTCAAGCCATTCTAGAGTGTGCCAACATTTGTCTGAAAAGAAATTATAGGTTTGCCAAGATCTGTATTTTTTCGAACAGTCAGGCGGCTCTAATTGCGCTAAAAGCATTCAGTTGTCAATCAAAGCTAGTGTGGGAATGCATTATTTCTCTGAAGCAATTGGCCAGTAGGAACGAGGTAACTTTATACTGGGTGCCCGGTCATTGTGGAATTCTGGGAAATGAAAACGCCGACAATTTTGTCAGACAGGGTGCGGCATCAAGCTTTGTAGGCCTTGAACCTTTCTGTGGAGTTCCTGGGTGTGCTCTTTGGATGCAACTAAAAACTTGGGAAATGTCCACGGTAGAATCTAATTGGAATGCCACGGATACATCCAAGTAAGCAAAAAGGTTCATAAAACCCAGTGCAGAAAAAGCCAGGTCGATACTGAATATAAACAAAAGAGATGTCAGGGTAATTTGGTCGGATGACTGGCCAGTGGCCACTGCCCGAGTAAATATCATCTAAGTAAGATTGGAAAAATCCAATCCTCCGAGGGTCGTTTCTGCCAAACGGAAAACGAAACTGCCGAGCATTTACTCTGCAACTGCGGAGTGCTGTATTTCGGACTGAATCTCCTCAAAACAATCTGCTTTAAATTTATGCTAGATTTCCTCTATAAAGATGTTTTGACAGTTTTGATGTTCTTCAATTTGAGTAAGTTGTAAGCTGTCTAAGTAAAATAGAACTCATTAGATCCGAAAATACTTCTAAATTCTGGAAAAAATCCTTCAAATCTTCTAAGAATTCTTCAAAAAATAACATATTTAGCATTTTTTGTAGAATTCAGTCGTAGATTTTCACCAGGATTTCCGGTAATTTTTCTTAAGCAATTGCTGAAAAGCATAAACGTTAATTAATTATTAATATATTATTAATATGTTTTGGAGGCAAAATTTTGAATTTTGTAAATAGCTGATAGTTGCAGTCTTTCTCCGAGGAATCGCAACATATCACATACATCTTGCCAGTAGACAGTAATTTGAAGTTCGTATGACAAAAATCAAATCAAGAAAAGTTTCTTACGCTACTTTTTTCCTCGCACATTTTTTTTTCGTGAAGTGTTTGTTCTTGGCGAACGACTGGAAATATGTTGATCGAAGGAAGTTGGCTCTCTCAGTCTGTGAAAATTAATCGATTTTATTTTATTCTGCCCTGTGGCAGTGAAATTTTGTGGGGGCCCCTAAAATATGGGGACCCGGGGCTGCATATAGGTTTCCTTAGCTTACGGTTTCGTGATAGTATTGGAGCAGCAGATTTTTCCTACGAACCGTGTTTTTTGCAGAACATTTGTTATTTAGGAAAAGAGACGAGATTTTCATAAATGATTACATCCTTTATTGAGCTTGAGCTTGATTGACCACCCGTAGATGCTACTCCCGTATCGCCAGACCAGCTACACTCACACAAGGAACTATTTTAATTGACCAATCCAAATTCCTGTGTGGTAGTGGTTTGTGTTCAGATTTTCCGTGTTAATCTATCTGTAAGAACTTTGTAAACATCTTTTGTTCTCACGTATATGGATAGGCTTGCATGAGGTTTCGTGAGACATTTTTTTGACAACTCAATATCTGCCGGGGACTAGCAGGCATCTTCAGTGTGTGAGTGTGGTGAGGAAGGGGAAGGAATTGATAATTGCAATCTTTTGTATCCATGGCAATCTGAATAAGGACTGTTCAATTTATAAAACGGGCAACTTGTTTATGCGATATCTTATATTTTATAATTTTTGGATAAAATCGTTATCAAACTTGCATAGCTTTCAATAACAGTTCTACAATGTAGGAAAAAATATAACATTATACAAGATGTACTTTATTGTGTAACTGAAGCGGTTTTCGTTAGACTTCAATAAAAACCGAATGCTCAAAATTCTACATAATTTTCCACATACTTGGCTTCTACATTTTCATGAACTTTTTAATGTGTTGGAATCTAATACTATTCTACTAGAAAGTCTCTATAATAAAGACAAATCAATCACTATAGTGGTAATCTCTTTCAAATGTATGCGTACCTTTTTTGTAGATGTAGTTGTGAAACTGTGCACGGAATCGCCAAACTACCCAAAATTGAGTTCTTTTGACGCAATCCCATAGTTCCGCCCAATAAGCCAAATTTGAGTAAATCGATTAAACTCACACTAAGTAAATTGCCTTTACCTCCAGCAAAAAAAATACTTAAGAGTAGGTAAATTCAACCCAAGACCCCCCCCTCATTCAACCCAAATTTGAGTATACCTACATTTACTCAAAATTGGCTTATTGGGCTCAAGGACCCCCATTGGGTAGATGCATCTCTGTTTGTTTTTGACAACATCGGTGGGGAAAAGAGGGAAGACAACCTAATTTTGGGTAACTAGTTTATTCGATATACTCAGCTTTGAGTAAAATCGACCCAAAAATTGAGTAGTTTGATTTCTCCGTGTGAGTAAGACATTTGCACTCTTACCCCGGAAGTTAGTTTTTTTTAACTATTTACCCGTTTTACCCTATTTGATTGGGTAATATTTTCATATGTAATGTTCGTGTGTTGAAATGTCACTTATCTGTACTCTACTAAAGGTTGGTCTGGTCTAGTCTGGTCAGTAATAACTCACCTAGAATTTTCCAGTTTGATATGGTAAATTATCTTGTTTTCTTAGGAAATGATAAGAAATGCTAATTTAAGTCCAGTGATGTAATAACACCACGGATTTAGCTCAAAATTTATTCAGTGTAGTAGAGAATGGAATTTCTAAATTATACCGAAGAGAAATATGCTTTAAAGTACATTCTTCATCATTAATTTAATCCTTAATGATGGTCTTAGAGGAAAATTGCATACTTATTGCCCAATTAACCTATCGCGCTGTTGAATTCTGTACAACACGTTCAAAAAATCTCGCTTTTATACCGTATTACCCCGCTAATACGACACCGACTGTTGTCGTATAACCGGGGTGTACTTTTAATTCGACAAACTAGTCACCCTACACCACCATGCTCATTTAAATTTGGCAACTCTATTTTTGTTTTTGTTTTGATTTCCGGATTTGTTATGAAACATAATTTCATCAAATATTGCTGTGGCGCGAATGAAAAGCTCGTTCTTTCTACGATTGTTGCCACCCTCAGTTCATTCCGGTTGGTCTCCAGGCGGTTTGGGTGTTGAATAGCACCAACTCAGAACTTCCGAAATTTGCGGCTGCAAGAGGAGTTGCTGCGGGTGCGAGTATAAGCGCAATATCAAACTGTTTTGCATTTACAGCGTACATCGCTGTGACATTTGAACACTTTTTAATTCGACATGTGTCGTATAAGCGGGGTACGAATTAAAAAGTGTCGTATTAAAACGTGTCGAACCAGAGGGGTAAGACGGTACTCAGCATTAGCGTGGTGCTGGCGGTGGTGGCCAGCCGCGCGAGTTACGGAAGGTTTCGTAGAAGTTTTCGAATCTAGAGAAGCTTATTATTATTTATATTCAACAGGGTTTGATTCTATGTGATGATACACCTTGTTTGAACATAACTGCATGTAAAGTTTTATTTCCGTCATCATTGTTATATTAAATTTGGAATAAGTTTCATCGATATTTAGAAGAACCTTCAAAGAACGAAGCTGTTTTAACTCCGATAACTGTCATGGCACAAAGTAACCAAGGCAGTAATACCATCAAGAAGCGGGTTTCTACATTTGAAATTGCATTATTCATACTTTAGCCTACATTCATTGAAAACATTGTTAATTTAATATTTTCATATCTTTTTGTTTTACAAATATTAAAAAAAAAAGATTTCTGCTTATAGCTTCAATATCTCAATTCCGATTAGGTTTATACTTTGCCAGAATACTTATTCCTGATACTGCTTTAGTATGGCACACACTTTTATGAAATCGAAAGTTATATAACAATGTTTAACGGTAATTTTAATTTATTTTTTTATTTTTGACAATCGAAAAATGTCCCTCTTCTTACCCTTTGACACACTTCTATAAGATTCAACTATTTGTATGCAATTTATTTGTGGTTGTTATACCGTCTACCTCCGTTGGTTTGAACGACACCCCATGCAAACCAACGGGGTTCATTTTTAATTTGAATTTCTAGTAACCCTGTGGGCATCGAAAAATACACTGACGGTAACCCTTTTCGCTCTTTTGTTTTGATTCTGCGTTCCGTTTCACCCCGTTCCATGAGCAGTATGACGTTTGAACCATTTTTAGTTTAAATGATGTGCAGATTAGAGGGGGTCAAATTAAAAAGTGTTCAGATTAGATGCGGTCCTTTTTTATATAAAATTACGTGACTACATCTTTTATTATATAAAATCGCGGGTAGGACAATACAATGCAGTTAACCCAAGGAAATCAATATGTAGTACATGTCCTAACTGCCGCACCCATTCCTAGCTCTCTGTGGTTTCATTCCAGAAGTTTCTTCAAAAGAAATCAAGTTTATTAAGATCGTTCAAGTTGAATTTTTTGGTGTTCCAAATTTCTTGAATGCGTTTAAACAATGTGCTCCAAAATTGTACAAAAAAAGATGTCAATCGGTTTAAAATTGTCTGAGTTAAAAGCAAAAAAGCGCGCAAAATAGAAGGCCTGCCGAGATGGTTCCAGTGCTAACTCTTCGCACACCACTGGTACATTATCAACGCAGTGATTACTCTTACCACGATTATTTCAAAGTACAATTTACAACTGCAATAAAACCTGTTAGAAATCATATAGGTTGCCGCGTTGAACGCTACTAGTAATCAATGAAACTTTTACCGATGGAATTGTCGATGAGTCGTTATAAAACTAAAATAAATCCAGAATGCTGTGAAATTATAACTTGAGTAAGGCATTATTGGACTTTGGACTACACAGTGAAACTTCATGATGTTTTACAGTTCATTGTTGAGAAGTAGTACGAGTTTTCAATGCACATCATGCTTATGACAAACTATAATTTATTTTCTTTAGGTTAATTTCTTGGTTTCGCATCATTAGTAGATGACGATCTCAAATAGCTTCCACAGAGCTACGTGGGTGGTCGATCGGTCACTCGCGCCGCTAACATCGTGTTTGCTCCTGATTGCCGTTTGCTCACTACGGCAACCTAGTGGTGGGTCGGCCAAATAGAGTATGATTAACTTTTGGATGTTACATTTTCGTGATGATGATTTTACTGTAGTTTGTTCTAAGTGTTACGTCTGTTTGTCTGTGTAGCTTCTTCAAACGAAATATCTGTAATTAAAAATTATTACGAAAGTACCTAAAACAAATATACTAATTAACAATATAGGTCACTTCGTGTTTTCACATACAACGACATGGAGACGCCGTTTACGAATGATTACAGCACCACCTGTTGTCAGAAAAAGTCAATAATTGTATTTTGATCAATTTTAGTTTACCGTGCAAGGTGACATTTCTCGAAAAAAGATGTTAGGGGTGTCAAAGGTTTTTGTTCCCAAATAATCGATTAATAAATAATCGATTTACAATATAGATACACAAACAAAATAATATTTCATTAGATGACATCTACGAATATATCTGTAGAAGAATTTGAATGCTCCCTCATTGTAACGTCACCGAAATTATTTAACTTCGAAATTTAAAATTTTCATTCTCAAAATTAACTTATATTTTGCCCTGGTGGTTGCTCTTTTTTTGACAATGACTTTTAGTATCATCTCTCTTAATGTCCACGGAACCCTCAAGAATTCTCTTCTAGGATTCGTCAAGAAGTTCCTTATAGGATTTCCTTATATGAGTTCCTGGATTCCTGCAGAAGCTTCTTCAACGATTCCCTCAGGAGTTTTTTTTTCACGAATACCTCCCGGAGTTACTTCTGGAATTCCTCCAAAATTTTCCAAGAACGACCAGGAGTTGTTTCAGGGATTTATCCAAGAGTTCCTTTAAAAAAATCCTCTTTCTGGGAATTTCAACCGGGATTTATATCAGTATTTTTCCAAAAGTTCCTTCTGGAATTCACTCCGTCCTTTTAGGATTTCCACAAGGTCTTCTGAGATTTTCATGGAGTTTCTTTTGAAATTCCGGAGAAATTCCGGAATGACTCTGTAAATCTCCAACGCGATTTTTTATGAATAATTTAATTAATATTTTTCGAGGGATCTTTCCAGGATTCCTTCAGAATTTTCCTCTTTGAAGTATCAGAAATCCTCCAGGAATTAAATTTGTGATTCCTTCCGAGATTTCTATTAATTTGGAATGTCTTCAGAAGTACTTTTTCCGGGATTCCCAGAAGGAATAAGTGAATACTAGATTTGCAGTAATGAGTTGGTTTTTTTTGTATGGTGAGATACTAAACTCTCCGTTTTTGCATTGAAACGGTGCAAACTCATGGGTAATATGATTCCTAGCCTAGTTTGATGCTGCTTGAACAAAACTTTGGGGAATTATGTTGTTGAAGTTGCAATAAATGAGAATACAGCCAGCGGGGCGTCATGGTCGCGAATTTTCCCGCAGTCAAGTTCGCAGATTGTGAACAATCCTCGGTACCCACTTACGTAATATATGTTTAGTCCCTTACTGTCAGAGCTGTCAGATCGGTGTAACACGCTAAATATAATTTACACAAAATGCAATTTACACGAATAAAAAAACACGGTAATGAATATTTATTGCGTACCGGACTGGACACAGAAAATTTAATGGTTTTCTTTGGTACATCGAGGTCTTGAAATTTGTCTATGATACAGCAACACAGCTACCCAAAGTTTTGCTCAATCAGCATCAAATCAGACAAGCAGTCATAAAACCCTTGCTTTTTTGTTACTATTGTTGCAGTTACCATTTTATTGTAGTAACGGAGAATATACTTTATCATTATACAAAAATTCAGCTTATTACTACCCAGGTAACCAATAAGCAGTTAAAATTGCATTTATTTAGCACTATATGCGCCTTTACTGCTGGTTATTAAATGCTTATATGTCGTATATGCGCCATAAGTGCTAAATTAATGCAGGTTTTGGCCCAATATACGGCTGATTAAATGCTTATCTTTCCTATCCCAAAAAATCGAACATGAACAAAAATATTTTCCCCTGCGCATTTCAGTCGCTTCATATTCTTCCCTTTCTATTTTTACTCACACTCTCCTGTGCGAATTTGGGGCTGTTGTTTATTTTTGCAGTTGTTTTTTGCTGTTCCCGCTGAATTTGGGAATCGATCCCACAATCCTCTGGCAGATGATGATGCTGAGCCGCGCTGCAGGATGAGCTGTAAATGATCAGATAATGTGCGTTGATTTTTTGGTCTATTAAAGGCTTGAGTACCACACCGGCAGTTATTTTGCTGTGCCCGGACAACGGCTCGGACAAGTGCTGATAATTAAACCATCCACATAATACACGATGGCATAATTGGTTTCTTATTCTATGCGATTTATTTGGAAAATATTTGTTCTTTCATTGATTTACTTTGTTGCTACCAGTAAATGATAGGACATCTGAATGGTAATGGATCCTATAGTCGTGGTACATGAATTGAAAAGTTGAAATATGTAACAGTTTTAGCATCGCTCATCTCTCTTAGCAGTTTTATGACAATAAAGTAGCAGTTAGGATGCTTGTTAACCAAAAAATATCGTGCATTTGAAATGCTACACAACAGCTGTCAGATTTTAAGCAGCATTTGAATTGCTATTTCAGAGCAATTCAGCAGTCGAACTGCTATGATACAGTTTTATAGCTGAAATTCAACTTATTTAAAAGCTTATTGGTTACCTGGGTACAAATCTAGTACTTCACTGATTGTTTTTTGTTCATGGAGATATGTAATCCCAGAAGGAACCTTTGAAAAAAAAAAACAGCACGGACATCTGGAGGAATTTTTACAAAACTAGTGGAGAAATTTGATAAAAAAAATGTTGGAGGATGGAGGAGGAACGCTGGAACGCTTTCCCTAAGCAATCCCGAAAGGAGTCCCTAAAATAATTCCAGAATTATTTCTAGGAGGAATCCCCCAAGAGCTTCTGAAGGAAACTTGAAGAAAAAAAATCCAGGGTGCAATTCGTAAAGGGATCCCACAAGGAAATTCTTGTGTAATTTCCGGAGAAAATACTGTTCATAACTCGCTAACGGGAAGTTCGATTTGGGTCGTCTGTATTTTAGTCTGTTATGAACGTTTATCAGTTCAAATTTACTTCGCATGTCGCGCGAGTCGCGACTTCGATTTGGTGCTGCGACGATAATATACGCCAAAAATTGTTCAAGAAGAGAGAATTAAATTTGTTCTAATTGAAGTAGTTGAAAAAAAAATCGATTAATGTTAATCGATTATCTCAGAAGAAATTGGCATTCCCACCATGCAATGACAGTTCGACAGAATAAACGTCATTCGGATAGCGCATGCATTTAGTGTTTAGTAGTACCTCTTCTGACGCTTGGTGGCGCCACATTCACTAAAAAGATGTCGCCAAAAAATCGCAAGAGTGACCTATATTGTTAATTGTTGAAGTTTCTGAAGGGATGTGTGGTTACTAGAACACAGTGAAGAAGTCCGTATCTTTCGGTGTATTTCCTGAGTGTATTCGGCATTTCTCCCCGATGCAGTTGACTGATTCCAGCAGAGAATCGTGTTGGCTACCTGTGCAATTTGAAGTTACGATGAAATTGATTGCTTAAGTGCTCATAAACCGCTTTAAACTGTGGAATAGCCGAGACTGTATGCTCTGTGACCCCTTCAGTAAATTCCTACCTCACGAGCAAAACGTCAAATCAAACGACATAGGCATATGAAAAGTGCTATGACGATGGCGGCTCCTGCTTGTATGCCGAAAAACGTAAACAACATCCATGGGATCTACGAACTGATGCAACAGATGATTCATCAAATGCAAATCACTATTGCATCCAAAATAGATACCTATCAACAAGAGCTCAATGAGAGAATCAACGTCATCGAGGCTCGCATATCATCTATCAAGGATGTCTGCACCGTCAACATTGAACAACTGTCCGAATCTGTGGAAAAGGTGCGTTCGGATTCCCTGATGGCTCGAGACAAATTGCTGCGTGGATCCAGAGCTAACGATCTGGTCATATCTGGAGTCCCACATACCACGGATGAGGATTTACGCCTGGTTTTCGAACGCATTGCCAAACAACTGGGATACAAAGAAGAAAGTGTACCTGCAGTGGAGCTGGAACGATTACCGTCATCATCATCCATTGTCTGCCGATTTGACCTTCGCACCAGTAGACGCAAATTTTTTCAAACCTATCTGAAAAATTTGTCCCTCTGTCTGGGCGATATCGGGTACTCCACGATCAACGCTGATTCCGATGGCAGCCTAGGCCGCATATACATCAACGAATACCTTTCGAGAAGGATTTGCGGCATTCGTTCTTTAGCGATGAAGATGAAAAAAGCTGGCCGAATTCAGAAGGTGTTAACAAGGGATGGCGTGATATACGTGAAGCTAAAAGATGCCATCGTTCCATGCTACTCGAAACAAGCTCTTCGTGATAAACTGAACCTTTCCGCATAAATTTCTCTTTCCTTCCGATGATTCCATGACGCCTTTCCTATTTTTCTTCCGTGTATTCTTCCCCTCCTAAAAGTTATTTCAAATTTACCTATCCGCAATACTCTCTCATATCCTGACCTTCATGTTTTCCTTGTCACCGATCCCAGAATTTTTCCATGATTATTCCTTCCTAAAAGTCTAAACCATATTGTTGCTGAACTGTCAATCTGCTGTTGCTGTCATGCTGTTGGACTGCTGAGGACCTGCTGTCATGCTTACCACCCTCGCTGCTGTTGCTGTTGCTGTTTCGCCCAATGTTGCCTGTCTGCTGGACTTGATATCAGAAACCCTTGCTGCCGAATCTTATTGCATTCTTCCGAATGATAGCGACTCTTTATTCAGAGGCTTTCATTATGTATTCAAAATATTCAATTTTTTTGTGTAGTTTTAAGTTCTTCTTTGCTGTTGTGTTTAGTGCGTGTTCTCTCGGCTCTTTGATGGGTGTTCGTTTTTGGCTCGATGCTTGCTTTCAGCTAGATTATGGGTAGTACTTCAATTGATTGTACCTCTTCAAACAGCATCATAACCAAAGCTGTGATGAACTCAGTTTTTAGGACAGATAAATTAAACATATGCCATATTAATGTTCAAAGTCTCTGTGCCCGTGAGTTTTCCAAATTCGAGGAATTGAAATCAATATTTTTCAATAGTAAGGCTGATATTATCTGTATGTCTGAAACTTGGCTTAATGAATCTATCAATGATTCAATGATTCACATTGAAGGCTATAACCTAATCCGTAACGATCGAAACCGTCACGGTGGTGGAATTTGTGTCTATTATAGGAAAAATATGCAATTGAAGCTGTTAAAAAAGTCCACTCCTGAGCAGTCTGATATACTCAACAACACTGAATATTTGCTTCTTGAGGTTGCATCTGGCAGTGAGAGATTTTTTCTTGGTGTTTATTACAACCCACCGAATATCGATTGCAGCAATCTAATATTTGATCATCTTGAGGAGTTTAAAATGAAATATGATGTTACATTTCTTACTGGCGACTTCAACACAGATCTAAAATAAGAATCATCTAGGATTAACAGATTCTTAGATACTCTATCCAATTTATCTTATACTTGTTTGAATGAAGAGCCCACTTATTTCCACACAACTGGCTGTTCCTTACTCGATCTCTTCATTACCGATTCTCCTAATGTAGTCAGCAGGATCAATCAAGTTTCAATGCCTGGTATTTCGAGACACGACATGATTCTTTCTGTAGTAGATATTTTTTCTGCTGCAGCTGAACCGGGTTTCTTCTGCCGAAATTACAAAAACTTCGATAGCCAAGGACTATCAGTCGCTTTCAATAGCATTAATTGGGACTACTTTATGACTGTACATGATTCTGATATTCTCCTCAATATTCTAAATGAAAATTTTCAATATTTGCATGAACATTTTTTTCCACTCAAGTTTCATAAGTATAGTAGAAATCCGTGGTTTAACAATGAAATTGAAAAGGCAATAGTTGAACGAGAATTGGCCTATAGGAACTGGAAGAATAGGCGACTTCAGGTTGACAATGTATTGTACAAATCCCTCAGAAACAGAGTGACAACTTTAATTAGAAATGCTAAAAATGATTATGATAATCTGCGTATCAATACCAATGTCCCTAGCAAACAGCTTTGGAAAAATATCAAAAACTTAGGAATAGCCAATAACAACCAGGTAACAGTTAACTGTGATTCAACAGCCGATGTAATCAATGATTACTTTGCAGAGAATTTCACTTCTATAGAAAATGAATGTGAAAACAACGTTTTGCACGGTGATTTCAGATTTAGATCTGTTGAAGAGTATGAAATTGTGAATGCTCTATTAGCCATAAAGTCGAACGCTTGTGGTGTCGATAATCTTCCAATAGCCTTTTTGAAAATTATGCTCCCACTGGCTCTTCCGCTGTACACTCATTTGTTCAACACAATTATAACATCGTCTAAATTTCCACAAGCTTGGAAATGCGTGAAAGTAATTCCAATAAAAAAGAAAAGTCGTTCAACTGGTTTATCAAATCTCAGACCTATTAGCCTGTTAAATGCGCTTTCTAAAGCATTCGAAAAACTAGTGTCCTATCAAATTTCAGAATATGTACACAATAATAATTATCTAAGTCCGTATCAATCAGGTTTCCGTAAAAATCATAGTACCGAATCAGCTTTGATGAAAGTTCACGATGATATCGCCTCAAAAATTGATAGGAAAGGAATAGCAATTCTTTTACTGATCGACTTTGCTAAAGCTTTCGATCGTGTGTCGCACAGAAAACTGTTACATAAACTAGCCTCTCAATTTAATTTTTCTCGATCTGCAATTAACTTATTGAAAACTTATCTCGTTGGCAGGAATCAAAAAGTGCTACACAATGGTGTTTATTCCTCTTTACGTTCAATAAGTTCAGGTGTTCCTCAAGGATCAATAATTGGACCTCTCCTCTTTTCTTTATTCATCAACGATCTTCCATCTGTAATAAAATTCTGTTCAATTCACATGTTTGCTGACGATGTACAAATTTATTTTTGTGCAGACTGGAACTTTAACATGGAAGTTATGTACAGTTTAATCAATCAAGATCTACAACAGTTATTTCTGTGGTCCCAACATAATTTATTACCCATCAATACTGCCAAAACCAAAGCTGTGATGTTTAACCGAAGACGTATTAATATTAATGTACCTGCACTATTCTTAAACAACGAGCAAATTCAATTTACAGATCAAGTAAATAATTTAGGAGTTATTTTTACCTCAAATTTAGATTGGGAATCGCAAATTAACTCACAAGTTGGAAAAATTTACGGAATACTCAAGCAACTTTCTCTCACTGCCAAGCATCTCAATTGTCAGACCAAAATAAAACTGTTTAAATCGCTAATTTATCCACATTTCATTTACGGTGATTTTGTATATTTAAATGCCACTGCATACAGTATAAACAGGCTACGAGTTGCGCTAAATTCGTGCATCAGATTTGTTTTCAACATTTCTAGATTTGGAAGAGTCACTCACCATCAGAAATCTTTAATTGGTTGTTCATTTGATAATTTCTATAAGTTTAGATCATGTTGCCATATCTTTAAAATACTTAATTCTGGGAATCCAGGCTATCTGTCTTCAAAACTTATTCCCTGCAGGAATACTAGAACAAGAAGCCTTCTTGTTCCTCCTAACCAGTCTAATTATTATAGTCAGTCGCTGTTTGTGAGAGGTATAGTAAATTGGAACTACTTACCAACAAATCTTAAAACTTCCGTTAATTTATCGAGCTTTAAACGGGACCTACTCTTGGAGTTGAGCTTCACGCCCTGAACAAATGCACAGCAACTTAGAAATAGTTAAGCAAATATTGAACTTAAATTAGTTAAGCAAGGAATGAATTGTTTAAACATACCTGTATTTTTCGCACATCCTACCTAAACGCTCCATATTGTAACATTTAAAAAGATTGTTAATCTTACGTTACATGAATTCAATAAAGCAAAATAAATAAAATAAATAATATAGTAAATTTGCCTAAAACCATTGCATTGCAAAACCAAGAGGTGGATACCTGTTACTCCAGAATAACCTCCATGTACTATCCAGGTTCTGAAATTAGCAGCAATTTGTTTAGAAAACTATATCTGTCAATTTTTAAATGGTTTGAAACAGAATTTGAAGTGTGAAGTTGATCTTTCAAGTTATTTGCAACTCCATTCGTTTTTTTGTCGACATACATTTGCTATCATACTCACCAAAGAAAGATTTTTTTTAGCTTGTTGGACATAGAGCCATTTTCAGCTGATTTAGCGCATCTTTCGCGAGCAGCATAAAAAAACTTCAACAAGCCACTTAGTCAGTCAGTCAGTCAGTCACTTTGCTCAGCGCAGATCATATGTGTGTTTCGTTCCTTTTTCTCAAGTCATATTTTTTATTGGGTGGAATATGGGTTTAATTGAATTAAAGTGGCATTCTCATACTTGGTGTTTGCATCGTGGTTGGCACATATGTACTAATGGACGGATGTATGTATGTTCTTTGAGCTTTGCGAAAAAGTTACTCTGAGTAGGTATTTGCTATTGGTTAATCAAATTCTTCTCCGACAGCATATGAGGATCTCGTTGCATTGTGGACAACAGAGTCATATGGTGCTTTTGATATATATATATATATACAATATAGGGTGACTTTGGGTATTATCAGCAGGTTTGTTCTCTTCGTCATGAGGCGTTTTGATCGGCCAAATGGCCTGAAACTTGGTCGTAACGGCCGAAAATACGTAAATTCCTCTATTTAACATTTTTCTGAAAATTTGCAATAGCTTGATATAAATTGATTATCGTAAAACGGGGTATCATTGATCAGCGGGGTAACATTGATTGGCTTGATCGACCTCATAAAATGTCCAACCAATCATTTTAAATTGAATATTCGCTAGACAAGTGCTTTACCAACTAAGCTACCGAGCCAATTAATGACCCGGCAACCTAGTTGTCATAAGGTTCTACGTAGTTACCCGTCGTATCAAACAGAATGCGAACGACGCGTTTGATCGCCTTCCAGGTAGCATTGTTCTTCCTCTACAAGTGGTTGAGGAAGCGTTGCCTGTACGATAGGCAAACAGTTTCAAACAATAAACAAATCGCTTTCGCTCTTCGTACATATGTACAACAGAGATGGTTATATTTGCGGTTTAGGGGAAGATGATATAGATCGATGAGATTAGAATTGAACCTTATGACAACTAGGTTGCCGGGTCATTAATTGGCTCGGTAGCTTAGTTGGTAAAGCACTTGTCTAGCGAATAAGGGTCGTGAGTTCAAATCTCACCTGAGCTGTGGATTTTTTCCCAATTTAACCAATAATTTACCCATCTGTACATATGTACGTTGAGTTATTTGAAATTCATAATTGACCACACGGATTGGTATTACCGAAAATTTGCACTTTGAGTGAGTTGAGATTTTTAATCCTAGGCTAGTTCATCTCGGGACCCACGCTTTTACTTCCCTTCCGAAGGAAGAACCCACATTTTGTGAGTATGTCGGGAGTGGGATTCGATCCCAGGTCCTCGGCGTGATAGTCTTGTGTTCTGACCACCACACCAGGTCCGCTCCACTGTTAGTTTTCACACAAGGAAGGTTTATGAGGCCAAAAACATGGGAAAATTACGAGTTTTTGAACATCGGGTTTTCATACATTTTGAACGGGGACTTGGGCGCTTGGCTAAAGACTTGAAACGTCAAAAAACGCAGTAGGCAAGACAAAGTTTGCCGGGGACATCTAGTTTATTGTGAATGTAAACGTCACAGCGTCCTCAATACGGCTTGATGCTGAGTTACTGTGCTGTACATATGGACGGGACCTTCCATGCAAGCCCTATACCAATGTATCTGGCGAACTTAATCCACATGCACACATGCTATGTGAGCAGCTTCTATGCCATAGCTCTTTTCCCGGCTCCTATGTGACCTCTTACTGAATAACATATTGAGAAGGCGCTTTTTCAGCCTTTTCACAGTTCTTAAATATTAGGTATACGGCATCCCTAAATTAATCGTTTAAATATAATTAGGTTGTGGATACCGTGACGCCATACATGTGGAACTGGAATTATCGCTTTTAAAATTGAATAATTAAAGTACTTGCCGCTACTTGGAATCAAACTCCCGATCTCCGTAGCCACTATTCCCGATGATGTCTTCGCTGTCACACTGTTATAGGGTATTGGTTCCCTTATTAAGCATGTGGCTCCCATTTTCATCCTACGAAAAACAATGGATTGAAGCGTTGTTTGTTTTGTTTCTTATTTTTGTATTTTTTTTTTTAGAAGTGAGCACCCATGAAAACAAAAAGAACGGAATCAATCGGTACCGTAATCGCTTGTTTTCGAATAGGATGAATATGGGAGCGTGAGATTACTGATGGTACACATACCCTATATCAATGGCATAGAAAATAGCCCGTTTCGTTTTACTCCAGGCAAGGCTTCATAATTGTGCCACAAGAAACCTTACCCAACTTCATCTTGCTGCATAAGCTTGTGGAACGTCAAACGCAATAATGTTTACATTGAACAAGCTGTGTAGTTGCGCCAAAAGGTTCTTCGTCACAGCTTCTCGCTGAAAGAGTGTTCTTTCAACAGCTACGAAGCGCTGCGATTTTGTGTATTTGGCAACATTACAAAAGTACTTATAAAAGCAGTTGTTTTATTGGCTGGGACTTTTATTCGTTTTGCATATCTTCCGACAAATCTTTCGGAGTTGGATTGAAGTGCAATAAAAGCAGCCCAAATAATTTCACAACACAGAGATGGATAGCTGTACACATAGGCGCGCTTTGCCCCCCAATAATTTGACCAAGTCGGCGCGTCTGGCTGTAAAGTATCCCGCTTAAGTTTGTTTTGACAATAATGTTTACATCCGATAAGCCGTGTTGGTATACCAACAGTGTTTTTATTACAGCTCTTAGCTGTAATGATATCGCAAAACGGCCTTCAAAGCGCTGCTGGTTTGTGGTTTTTTCAGTATTACGAATTGTATTGTATAGTATAGTAGCAGCTGTTTTGTTAGTGGAGACTTCTATTCGATTTGATCAAGTTTTCACATCTTTCGGGAAATCTACCGGAGTTGGAATAGAGTGCAGTAAAGGCAGCCCCAGTGATAAGTGATTGATTTCAGAAAACCGAGTTTGGTAGTTGTATGGTGCTTGTTTTGCAGTCGTGTATTAGCTTATGGTTTATATTTGACTAGCTTCCCTTTTATTCAGCGTTGACTGCTTCAATTCGATTGTTACACAACAGAAAGCAAATGACTGAAGCTTATAGCGCTGATTATGTTAGTTGGGTACTTGTATCCCGGAAATATCTACAACCAAGATAATTCGACGCAAGATTTTGCATTAAGCTCAACATTTGGATGGTAGTGCCCGAATAGAAAAATACAACTCATGGAATCGTTCATATTAAAAAGTGATGACTTATGGAATGAAAAATATACAAGTAATAATAATTTAGTGATTTTATGACTAAGATCCAAAAGCTGGAATCATTCAATATTTTTCAAGTATCATAACACAAATGATAGCTTTACATGTAATGATACAATAATAGTTATTTAATAATATAAGTTTTAATAACTTTGTCGTATAGAATCAATATTTTGTAATGTTTCCAATTATATTTAGGGCATGAAGGGAAAAGCTAGATACATACAATTAATCTTTTGCGAGTAGCTTCCTAACACTTGCAACACGTGTAACACGTGCAGAGAGGAGTAAACCATTCTTAGATATATTGGTAAGTTTTTTTGAAATATATAGGGAACATAGAATTTTAAAATGAAAAATATATGTAATTGGGCCTGGAGTGGCTAGTCGCTTTCGTTGTTTGGTTATTTGCTTATTTCAAATCATAAAATATATGCCTAACTTTATAATCTAAGAAATTTACCAACTCCTCTGATCTCACAAAGCGACCACCTGGATTTATCAACCTTGGAAGCCATCAAAGTCACCTTGCATCATTAAAATGTGTTTCAATGAACTAGTTTTGGAAAATCAGGAAATTTGGTGTGTCGCAAGCCTGATTTCAGAAACAATCGTATATTGGGCACTTCCCTGAGGGCACCAGGTCCCTGCATTTGTTTTTCGGAGCAACCTGAGAAGCGATCAAAGTTACCACACATTGTTGAGATGTGCTCCAATGAACTAGTTTTGGAAAATTTGGTGTGTCGCAAGTCTACTTTTAGAATCAATCGCATATTGGCCACTTCCCTGGGGCACCAGTTCCCCAGATTAGTTCCCGGAATAATCTAAGAAGCGATCAAAATCACCATACATTGTTGAATTGTGCTTCAATGAACTAGTTTTGGAAAATCGTGAAGCCTGGTTTTAGAATCAATCAATTATATTGCTCATTTCCCTGGGGACCATCAAGGAGGTTCTCGGGACATCCTAGGAACTGACCAACTGCACCAGAAGACCTTCAGATGTGTTCCAATGAACTTATTGTTCAAAATATAAAAGAAACTTTGATTTTTATCAGGCATAATGACAAAATAGTCAAGTTAAGCTATAATTATGACTCATGCCACATCCACAAAAGGGGGGAGGGTAAAAGGGGGATCTCCAATATAACAACTTTTAGTACAACTCTTACCCTTGAAGTTACTTCAAACCGTTTGTAATTTCATGCCCTAGTTTCTGAAACCGGTCTATTTGAAAATAATCAAGACTCGTCCTGGCCTTCAAGGGTTATTATTATTATTATTATTTATTATTGTTATGATCAACAGGCTCAATTTGGCCCCAATGATCTGATTACTTTAAACGAAACAACAAGACAGTTTTAATTGTAAGCGTACAGAAGATCAACTCATCACAACAAATTTAAATCATAACACACAATATACAAAAACACACGTTCGTGGTACTCTTCTATGGATTCTTCATGGATTCACGATGTTCGAATTCTCTGAATAGTAATCCTGACGGCCAAGTTGACTCCTTAACGGCCTGGTCCATGTATTGCCAATCGACTCCAACCTTGAACGAAACGTAGCGCAGATTTTCGATATTGCTCCAACGTGGCACTAATCTGACAACTTCGGGTTGATCGTTCAGTCGTAGAGAGTGTGATACCATCTCACGTATTGCATCTGGGGAAACATGCTTTGCCACTCTGGTGAAAAACAGCCAAAACTTGCGGGATCCAGTTGATGTAGTTTCGGCATTTGAACCCATCCGCAGCTGAGAAGAATCGTTGAAATGCTGTGATACAGTTCTTTCCCGGCTAAGGTTTGTTTGAGGTGGAGACTTGGGTGTAGATGTAGATGGGATGGCAGGATTATTATTAGCGCTTTGACTGTTTAATGATTGTTGCAGTTCAACGAAGCATTGCTTCATTGTCACAAAATCGGTCTGAAGTTGGAGCACGGTGTGTTCAATTTCGTGTTTTTTTATCATCTTGTTCCACACAGCTCGATTCATTATTTCTGTTTGCCGATCGTTGCTTACGAAACGAAAACAGGCAAGCGTCGCACAACCACACAACGTTATTGAATTCGAAGCAAACTCGCAGCTGATACGGGTTCATATCCATGCAGCTCATGTGGTACTGCTTACTGTAGTCATCACAAATAAGGCGCTCATCCAATCCACCGATAGGGAGAGAGCATTTACCACAGCCAAATCGGTTTGCCATTGTATAGCAGAGCGGTAGCAAAAAATACACAGGATAGCAATGATGGATGAATCGTTGATTAGCGCAACTTGCACTTTATTTTCAGCTTCTAGGAGTAGTACGACCAGGGCCGGATCTAAGGGGGGCCGGGGGGGCCCCCACATTTTAGGGGCCCCCACAAAAACATTTTTTGGTTGCTAACATTAACTTTATTTTTCATATTGCTCAAGTACTGTTCGAAAATAAGGAAAAACATTTTTGGTCATCTCTCCGAGGGGCCTCCACATCCGCTCGGGCCCCGGGCCCCCACAATCCTTAATCCGGGCCTGAGTACGACAATTCTTATTTGGCGTATGTATTGTCTTCAGGTGTAGTTCAACATCCGCCTTCAACTGGGCACACGCGACGGAATAACTAATGCTCAATTAATTACTATTTAACGGTTAACACTACAATAGGGCTTAAACTATTCAAATATAGAAATAGAGTAAGAACCTTCGTTGTGTTTCCAATGGTAATCTGCTTTTTGTTTCATAATCACGCAAATTAAATCATACTAATCACATCTGCATATCACTTCCAATTATCCTTATCAACATCCCAAGTAACCACTCTGTTGAAGCTGTACGTATTGCATAAATAACGCACATATATTGGCATGCATAACAGCATGGTTACTTGGGATTACCTCCATTCCACTCCTCCTCTTTTGCACCTTTGCCTTTACGAAAACCTAATACATACCAACGATATTTAGACGTTCTA
This sequence comes from Aedes albopictus, assembly GCF_035046485.1. Lineage (NCBI taxonomy): Eukaryota > Metazoa > Arthropoda > Insecta > Diptera > Culicidae > Aedes > Aedes albopictus. Next base: position 297,961,145 of record NC_085138.1, read on the forward strand.
CAGAAGCACACTGGATGAAAAATCTGTAAAAATCGATTCCCAGAAGAAGGTCCCAAACGGACCGAAACGTCGGATAAGATAAAATAGCAGTATTTTTATTGATTTCAAGACTAGGAAGCCTCCTACGCAAGTAACCATGCTGTTAAAGCTGTACGTATTGTATAAATAACGCACATATATTGACATGCATTGCCTTACATTAGCCATTAAAGTTGAATTAAAGTGGCAAGTGGCGCCACTATTGCTGACTTACGATTATACTGGTATAATCGTAATTCAACAATAGTGGCGCCACTTCCCACTTTAATTCAACTTTAATGGTTTATATAGAGTAGTGCATGCCAATTAGAGAGTCTTGTTTCCCGGACTGAAAAAAATCCCGGGATTCGGGATTTTTATTTTCCAAATCCCGGGATTTCCCGGGATCCCGGGAAAAATCTAAATTTTCTAAAAAACGATGAAAAAGTTAGTGGAACGATTTCTTAAGCACTTTTAATTAAATTCGATCAACTAATAACCATTATATTCGAAAGAAAATACATATTTCATAGACATTTGATTGTGTGAGGGCAGTTGGAGATATTCAAAGGTATTTGAAAATTTTCAAATAAAGTTCATCTTCTTCCGCAATAGGTTAACTTGGGCTATAGGTTAACTTCTGCCTTACTTATCCGAAGGAATTTTTTGACAGAACTTGATGATATTTCTAGAGTAATCCCTTATAATTTACCCTGAGACGTGAATGAATTCTGTGTGAGAATTTTATGACGGAGTTTAAATGGCAGTGTTAGAATGGTGATTTGGAAATTTCAAACGGCAATTTCTTAAGATATTATTTGTCCGCATTTTGTTTTTTTTTTTTTCCTTTAAGGACAGACTTGTTAGAATCCCAAAATGGCCGCCACAATGGCCGACTTTGACAACTACTCACGATTTCGAGGGCACAAATCTCTGCGTAAACAAAACCATCGCACTTGAGCTTTTTATTTTAAGCTAATTACAAGTGAGCAAGAACAGAATAATAAAATACATTGTTGTTTGAAGCTTCCTTCTTGAGATTTGTTCATCTGAAGTTTTAATGCAATGTTGAAGCGGGATTTTAAAACGTTTGTCCTTAAGAAGATGTGTGGCTATTTCAATTATTTGTGGATATACATTCATGTTAACATTTCAGAATTTTGATTAGTTTTTTTTTTGGTGAAATACATTAAAGAAACTGTGGAAAAAATCCAGAATAATTCAAGACAGATCCTCTCAACAAACTGCCTGTTAAACTGATATGAATATCTTCAAAAAAATCCTTATAAAATTCTTTCGAAAATTTATTTATGATTTCCATTTCAACATTTCTATCCCGAAAGTCCATTGATTCTTTTTTTATTTATTTGGCAGGATGACAAGGTATTAAATTATATTCTTCAATTTTATTGTATGTATGTTTCGCCTTTTTTTTTGCAATTCGATATCGCTCTGTTTTTAACCATAAATCATCACAGAAATTTCTGCAGAAGATTAAAAAAACGGTGTGATGTTCCTTCTTGTAAATAAATTACTGATTTCTCTTAGAAATTTCGTCAAAATTATCACTTGTATTATCTCTAGTGATTGTTGAAATGAGCTCCGCAGAAAATTTCGCCTGGACTTAAGAACAAAATGTCGCAACGAATATCTTTACGAAATCGTCAACAAATATTTCAAAGATTGTCAAAGTCCTGAATAGGGTAGGGATTGTTTATCCGTTTTCTTTTGAACCTTCTGCGAATTTTCCTCATAATTTAAACGTTAATGTGCAAGCAATTGATCAGGGCTGTTGAATATTATATATCAACACAGTAGGGGGATTCACTTAACAGCATAAACTGATTAAACTGATTAAACGTCGTGATCACCAATGCAATCCCGGGATTTTTGTCCCGGGAAATCCCGGGCAAGACTCTCTAATGCCAATATATGTGCGTTATTTATGCAACACGTACAGCTTCAACAGAGTTGTTTCTTGGGTAGTATCAATCAAACAGTTGACATACAATTATCACTGCGACTTCGAAAATGATAGCTGCAATCATTAATACGATTCCATATATAATCGATTTATAATCCTGTTTATGATAATCCGAATAATAAGAAAATCATAACCTGCACAATTGTTGTATGATTCCGTTTTATTCGGGTGGTTATTTTGATTTGTCTATTCTACTGTTGACAGCTGCTTATTCTCATGGATTGAAGCTACTACACGTTCAACAAATCATCATATAGATGACATAATGACGCATTGAACTGGGCTCATCAATCACGAAGCGTAATTTAATACGGTTACACACCCGTGCAATGAAATTGAGATACAATAGCAATAGATGTAATAGCATTTTTATAGTGAGCTACCGTAACGAATTTGCGGAAGCAGCGCACCTAAAAGCAATCGTGAATGGGGCTTGACAGAGCCACTATGGCCGGTTTCCATACAATCCGGCGGCCAAAAATTTTTTTTTGATTTCTTCTATCGTTTATGCGTAAAGTAACTCATATTAAATTTTGATGTTTTCACTTTAACCCTTTCCTTACCACGACTTTAAACGACTATTTCTATGCCAAGAAAGCGTTTCCGAAAAAAGTGCTTGAACAAAAGTTATTGCAAACTGGCCAAATTTTTCGAAATCAACATAAAAAAATTAGTTGTAAATCAATAGTATTTTGATTGTTTGTCAATAGTTCCACTATTGAAACAAGTAGTTGGGAGTTGAGTTTACCTAATAAGATTACAATCATATTTTAACAACTATTGCATCATATTCATCTAATTCCGTTTGTCTCCAGTTCATCGAAAATCGATGGTGCTCTATAGAGCAACCATGGGAAGTAGAGGGTTAAAAATAATTTTCAAGACAAATTTTTAAAAATGACGTATATTGTGATTTTTATGAAAATGTGTATTTAAGCCACATTCACGATTAACGCTGCGGTTGTCATATTAAAAGCCGAAGTTCAAACATTTACGTCAATATAAATCAGTTGGGGGGTTGGAACTCTACAAAAGGATGATTAGTAGCCAATAAATGGTCAAAACTGTGGATTTTTTTTATTACCGTACGGGTTTGGGCCAAAGGGTCTCAGATTTTCATAAAACTTTTTCCACAGGCAGGGCTCATGGATATATGAACAAAAAAAAAAAATTGAGGAAAATTCAGGGTCGCCTATTTTCCCGGAATTTTTTTTGATTTCCCCTGACACCACTTACTTTGAAAAATCATAACTCAAGAACGAAGCATCGTAGAAACAAAGTTTTTTTTAGAAAGTGAAAGCAAATTTTCTCAGAAATCCAAAAAAAAATATGAACTGGAAAAAGTTTCCCACAAAATTTTCCATAGTTAAGAAAATTCGTAAAGAAAAGCCGGGAAAACTATGCCCGAACTCGTGGAAAATTTTAGAAAAAAATATTTTTGGGTTGGTTATTTATAAGCTTTAATCGCTGAAATTTTTGGAATGCACTTTTTTTCGTTTTTGAGTTATGGCCAAAAGCCTTTTCTTTGAAAAATCATAACTCAAGAACGAAGCATCGTAGAAACAAAGTTTTTTAATGAAAATGATAGCAAATTTTCTCAGGAATAAAAAAAAAATGAAATGGAAAAGTTTTCCACAAAATTTTTCACCGTTGAGAAAATTCATAAAGAAAAGCCGGTAAAGCTATATCTGAACTCGTGGAAAATTAAAAAAAATATTTTTGAGAAGGTAATTTCATAAGCTTTGATCGCTGAAATTTTTGGAATGCACTTAATTTTCGTTCCTGAGTTATGGCAAATTTTGTGAAAAATGACCATATTATATAGGCTTACATGGTCCTTTTCACATAATTGACCATAACTCAGTAGCGAGAAAAAAGTACATTCCAAAAATTTCAGCGATCAAAGCTTATAAAATTACATTCCAAAAATATTTTTTTGAAAATTTTCCACGAGTTCAGACATAGTTTTTCCGGCTTTTCTTTCTGAATTTTCTCAACGGTGGAAAATTTTGTGGAGAACTTTTTCCACTTCTACGATGCTTCGTTCTTGAGTTATGATTTTTCAAAGAAAAGGCTTTTATGGCACATTTGGTCATTCCTCAACAAAATTTTCTATAACTCAAAAACGAAAAAAAAGTGCATTCCAAAAATTTCAGTGATTAAAGCTTATGAAATAACCTTCTCAAAAATATTTTTTCGAAAATTTTCCACGAGTTCAGGCATAGCTTTTCCGGCTTTTCTTTACGAATTTTCTCAACAGTGGAAAATTTTGTGGAAAACTTTTTCCAGTTCATATTTTTTATGGATTTCTGAGAAAATTTGCTTTCATTTTCTAAAAAAAGCTTTGTTTCTACGATGCTTCGTTCTTGAGTTATGATTTTTCAAAATAAGTAGTGTCAGGGGAAAACAAAAAATTCCACCTGAGTTTTCCGGGAAAATAGGCGACCCTGAATTTTCCTCAATTTTTTTTGTTCATATATTCATGAGCCCTGCCTGTGGAAAAAATTTCATGAAAATCTGAGACCCTTCGGCCCAATTTGTACGATAATAAAAAAAAGCCCAACTGATAAAAACGCAGAAAAAATATGAGGTGCTCTAAATAAAAAACATGCAAATATGTGCTAAGCTAAACTATTCATGAACTGTTATCAGCCTTATGTAAGAATGCTCCAATATCAACCTGGGACAACTTGGGACAAAAACGTATATGATGTTTAAAATTTTTAATAAATTTCATTATTTTATATTTTCCATGTAGCTGCTATATTTGATGACTTCAAAATACAAATTTATCACTTATTTTTTTTAAGTAGCATTTTCTATCAACTTTCAGACAGTGTGCAAAGATGTGGTCAAATTTTTACACTGATTTAGCAAAATTCATTGATTAAGAAACCTAATTGTTACTTCTGAAACATTCTTTTTCTTGCAAATTACGACTTTGACAATGTATACTAGTATGGGACAAACATCAAATTCTCGCTCCAGTCGACTTTTTCGATTCCATTTAGGTCCCATATGAACTAAGCAAAATTTCAGCGCAAACGGTGAAACTATAATTTAGCGCAAGCGGTTCAAAGTTTGCATAGGATTTACTATGGGAAAAATTACACTTTCAAATAAAAAATCCCAGAGGTCGCCTTTTGTCTCCTTAATTCAAATTGGTCAATGTTTCTTGTAGAAAAATCATTTATGAAACTTTCCTTCGAAGACCGCAAAACGATTGGATGCTTGTGGAAAAAGTTATTGATTTATTACCGATTAGTGATCCAACGAACGGCTTTTTGTTTTGTTTTATTAGCAGCACTGCAGCTGCTGCATTGACTGCTGCTGTTTCTGGGGATGGTGATGCCTCCCGACTTCTTTTGGAAATCTCTCAGTAATTTCTTTGGATTTGGCAAATTTCTTCGTATCCCCTTCAGCAATTTCTTTTATAATTTATTTGGTAATATGTTTGGAATTCGACTAAGCACATTTCACGCATCCTTTGGAAATTTCTTTGGCAATACCGTTAGGAGTTTATTTGTTTTTTTTTTTTATTTTATTGAAAATGTTTTCTCGGGAGTTCCTCGCCAATTTTTGGTAGTGTTTCAAGCATTGTTTTGTTAATGTCAGCAATTCTATTGATATTTGCTTTTTAAAATTCTCCAATTACTCTTCAGGCAATTTCTTAGGGAAATCTTTTAGTAGAGCTTTTGGTTATTAATTCAACAATGACTATGAAAACTTCCTCACATTTTTTTTTAAAAGTCTTCGGCAAGCCATTCTACTTTTTTTGGGACTTTCGTCGATCGAAAACTCCTTCGGAAATTCTTTCATAAATTGCTTCTATAATTTTTCTTTAGACAACTTCTTCAGTAAGTATGTAAGGTATTCCTGCAGCAGATGATTTCGGAATATCTTCGGCTATTCCAGTGTTACTTGGATTGAAAAATTTATTTGGGATTTTCATCAGTAATTCCTTTAGAAATTTTGGAAGCTTCAATTATAACTTTGAGAACTTCTTCGGTAATTCCTTTGGAAATCGATATGACGAATTTTCTTCAGAAATTCCTTTGATGCTGTCGGAAAATTCTTCAAGAATTTCTTAGAATTTTTTTTTCGTGAATGTGGAAATTTTTATAGAATATATTTTGGCAATTTATTTTGAGATTGGGTTTGGCCAATTTCTTTAAAAAGCCTTAATATTTTCTTCCGGAATTCCTCTGGTAATTTTTCTGGCAATCGCTTTGGGAATTTGTCAGGATGGTTTTCGTGAATTTCATAGGGGTTTCTTTGAGCAAGTCCAGTTGAGAATTGCTGAATTTCCAGTTCAGCAATTTTCAGAAGCAATATATATATATATATATAATCACAATTAAATCATACAGTAATCATGGTAAAATTGCTTGAGAAAATTGCAAAACAACTGAAAAAGAAATTGCTGAAAATTTTCAGAGGAATAGCCATTGAAGTTATAGAAAAACAATCCAAAGAAATTGCTGATTAAAAACTACCACAGAAATTAAAAAAAAAACAACCTTGCCGAAGGAGCCCTCTAAGAAATTGCCATACTGTGGTCTAGCGAATACGGAGTCGTGTGTTCAAATCCCACCAGAAAGCGTTTTTTTTACAAATTCATCTCTCAATTTGTCAACTAGCAACATTCGGTGCCTTCTAATCAATTAGTTTTTACCGTTTATTCCTATGGGATATCACTAGAGATTTGTCTAGTAATACCTCCTAGGATTTCTCTGAAAATTCCAACTATTCTCAAAATTCGTTAAGGAATTCCTACAGAGATTTCTATTGGGATTCCATCAGCTGGAATTCTTTGAAGAATGCCAAGTAGGCCTGTCCAGCTTTTCAAAAATGTTCTCTGATTCTCAAGTCCACCCCCATATTTTGATTGGCATCCTATAAGAAGTAACTGGTCAAAATTTCAGCCAAATCCATTGAAATTAAGAGGTGCATCAAATCAATTTTGTGTTTTTAGACTATTTTTGAACTTCAAAAAATCATAACTACACTAAAAGTTGTCAAAACTTAATTCTTTTAGCAGAAATTGAAACCTATACTTGTTTGCTACAACTTCTTCGAACAACGTGTGCCAATAAAATTGAAGGAAACATGTGTAATTATCACATTTGTGATCAGAAAAACCTTAAAAAGTTGATTTTTTGATAGATTTCGTTCTGGAACACCCTAATATACGTAATAAGTTGGATTTTTCAAAACGGCATCATATTCTCCAATGTTTTGTGGTTATTTGCTTCCTTGACACCAAAGCTGTAGGAGTAGAGCAAAAATTACTAAAATTCGTGAAAGCCAAATGTGGCCCAAAAACTAGCTTTTTGGATGCAATCACGCTGTGGCGCGAAATTGTACTGAACGTAGTAGCTTTGCTTCCTTGTAGTTTGCCTTGGCTACCCCCTATCACGGGTGATAACAAACAAGCGTGATGACAGGTGTTGGCTATCATATCAGTGGTGACGCGATGCCACTTTTTGCGCACCAAAACGTGATTGCACCCGAAAAGCTAGTTTTTAGGCCACATTTGGCTTTCACGAATTTTAGTAATTTTTGCTCTACTCCTACAGCTTTGGTGTCAAGGAAGCAAATAACCACAAAACAGTGGAGAATATGATGCCGCTTTGAAAAATTCAACTTATTACGTATATTAGGGTGTTCCAGAACGAAATCTATCAAAAAATCTACTTTTTAAGGTTTTTCTGATCACAAATGTGATAATTACACATGTTTCCTTCAATTTTATTGGCACACGTTGTTCGGAGAAGTTGTAGCAAACAAGTATAGCTTTCAATTTCTGTCAAAAGAATTAAGTTTTGACAAGTTTTAGTGTAGTTATGATTTTTTGAAGTTCAAAAATAGTCGAAAAACACAAAATTGATTTGATGCACCTTTTAATTTCAATGGATTTGGCTGAAATTTTGACCAGTTACTTCTTCTAGGATGCCAATCAAAATATGGGGGTGGACTTGAGAATCAGAGAAAATTTTTGAAAAGCTGGACAGGCCTAATGCCAAGAGGAGTTCCAGAAGTAATACAGGCATACCTCGATAGTACGTACACCACCGCTTCGTTTAGTGTACGTACTATCGAAACGTACGTACTATCGAATCACAAATTTTTATTCCAAATTTCATTTCCAAATCAAAGAATGTTATTTCTAGAACGTCAGGATTGCCAAAAAATTACGTGTGTCCTAAGGGTCCGTTTATTAATTACGAAATTTTGCTTGTTTAGGATCCTATCTTTATTGAAAAAATCTCCTTGTGCTCTGGGAATGCTTCGTAGAGGCTTCTCGTCTCTGGAAAGTTATATTGATTTGATATTTGAATTATCTTTTGAACCATCCAAACTGATCTAGATATAATAGGATATAATTAAATCGATCTAGATCAGTTATATCTTGTTATAGAAACATTGTTACCGGCAACACTGTTCACCGCGAAACGGAGGTGAAACCACTGTCGGCTCCCTCGCGACTAAGCGGATCCGCCGAATTAAATGACAGATCGACATCGACGTCAGACAGAACGGAATGCACGACGTCAGTGGAAAACGAAAACAGATTGTGAGTCAGCAGTTTGTAAATGCCTTTGAGGCCGAAGAAATAGTTAATACATTATCACGAATAATTCAGTGAATTAGATAGATTATCATACAGAAAGTAAGTGATCAGTGACAGTAAAATTGTATTTGTTATACTCATCCACCTTAATTGTTTATTTAGAAATCTCAGTAGGATTTGAGAAATTTACCACGCAGTAAGTGGTGACCAGAATTGTGAATTAAGGTATAACTGCATTGAACTGTGAATCTATTGTTTTACTGATTATAACCTTAAAGAAACGTGTGAATAAGTTGAAACAATTACTGTGTTATTTGCGCATACAGAACAGTCTTTCTACGGTGGAACAGTTAGGGACAGAAGTTAACGAATAATCCGAACAACAACACTGAAAATGTAAGTTGATATTGTATACTGTGACTGTTATATTACTAATAATGAATTCAATATACTACAGCTTTGAAGCTGCTAATTTGGCAACTACAAAACGGTGTTTGTTCTGACGATCGGGAACAAACATTCTAGAATTATTTTCTCCTGCAATATTTATTGCCGTCATATTTTCAAAATCTTCTGTACATTGCTCCTTCTAGGACACCTCCAAGAGTTTAAAATTTTCACGAGAAGGGATTCCTAGATGTATCCCGGAGCTCTTGGAGGAATCCCGGAATTCTTGGAGGAATCCAAGGAAAAAATATTTGATGGATCTTAGAAAGAATTCCTGTAGGAATCTCGGAATGAATTTCTGGAGGAATCTTGGAATGAATTCATAGAGAAATCCTGGAACGAAATTCCTGGAGATATTCAGGAAGAAATTCCTGAACAAATCCTGGAAGTCCCGAAAGTATTACAGAAGAAATTCTTGGTAAAGTTTCGGAATGAATCTCTGGAGAAATCTCCCAAAAAGACCCTGGAATCTCATTAGGAATCGCAGAAGAAACTCCTGGAAGAATCTCTAAAGAATCCCAGAAAGAATTCCTGGAGAAATCTCGGAACCAACACTTAGAGGAGTTTCGAAACTGAAAAAAACTTGAAACTTGAAGAAATCCCTAAAGCAAACGAGAAAGCGAAATGTCTTTCCCCGAATCCTACAATTCGGGTTCACCCAGAAACAATTGAATTGCTACAGCCTATAGGACAATGCAAGCCGCGGTTGCTAAAAATTTTTTTTCTAAGTTTTTGATGTTTTGTGACCTTTTTGTTTACGTTCGGACTTCAAGAGATTTCTTCCAGAATTTCTCAAGAACTCCCCGGAATCCTCCAGGAATTTCATCCGAGATTCTCCGAATAGTTACTTTTGAGATGTCTCTGGATTTATTTTTTGGGCTTCCAGATGGTATTCCTGTAAATTCTAGCAACTTCACCCAGAATTTCTCTAGGAGTTCTTTCGGAAATTGTATCAGAAATTCTTACCGAGATTCCTTCAAAAACTCCTTGCAACAATCCGTAAGGATTTATTCCTGAAATTTCATACGAGATTCTTCCCGGAGTATCTTCTGGGAATTCTTCAGGAATTCCTTCTAAAACCCTTGCAGAAATCCTACAAGATCCCTGACAAGAACTTCATTCAGTATTCCTCTAAAAGCTTCTCCAAGATCCCTCAAAAACTTCTTCCGATTTTTTTTTCTGGGATTCCTACAATAATTTCACCAGGTAAAGTTTCTGGGATTTTTCCAGGATTCTTTCGGAAATTCCTTCCGGGATTCCTCCGGGTATTTCTTCTGGGTGATTGTCAGGAATTACTTTTCAGGAACTTCTTCCGGGAATTCTTTCAGAAACTGATTCCGGGATTTCTTTGAGAACTTTTTCCAGGAATCATCTAGGGACTCTTTTTTGACTTCTACCAAGAGCTCCGTCAGGAATTCTTGCAAACGCTTCTGGAATTCTTTCAGATGTTTGTAATGGAATTCACTTTGAATTATTTGGAGTATTTTGTTTTTGAAATTCCTCATGTAGTTTCTGTAAGATTTTCTTGAATAAACACAGGAAAAAGCAACTTAGTTATAGCTACCTCCTAGAGCAATTCTAGAATTAGTTTGTGGAGAAACCAAAGAAGGAATACCTGGAAGAGTTTCAGAAAAAATACTAAGGTAATCCTAGAAGGGGTAATGCTGAAGGAATCTCGAAATTAATTTCTACAGAAATCCAGGAATCTCTGGAAGAATCGCGGGGTACTTCCTGTAATAATCCTGGCAAAAGCTTCTGACGGAACCCCAGGCGGAACCACTTAAGGAATCTCAGAAAATCTCCCGGGAAAACCCCAGAGGGAGCTTCTGAAGGAATCCATAATAAACTTCCGGAAGAATTTCATTAAGAGCTTACGGAATCCCAGAAGAACGCTCTGGAACAAATTTGTGGACAAACCACGAGGGGAGTCCCGGATGGAATTCTTGTGGAATCCCAGAAACAACTCCATGAGGTGAGCCACCAAGCCACCATCAAGTTATAAAACAGCACACGCACGCATACCCCCCATTTTGAATTAAATCCAACCATTAATGATAAGCTGGCGATTTTTTTTAATGCGAGAGCTGACGATTTTTTTCTTGTCCGAATCGTAAACAACAAAGCCACGAAACGTCAAAAAGTAAGAACATTTTCCTTAGCAACCGCGGCTTGCAGTGCCCTACGGCACTCAAAGTTTTTTAAATTTCCGAACTCATGGAAAACTGTCAAATATTTTATATGTATCGCAAATAAAAACGTTAATAGTTGGGAAACAAAAAAAAATAACAATTGAGTGAACTGAAATCAATGGTTTGGATAAGTAACTTGATGGGTTCAATTCATGTTTTGGAGAGCAATCTTCACCGAGAAATTTAGAAATAGAACCATCATGTGCCTTTTTATTTTATTACAATGTTCTATTGGTAAAGAAAGCGTTTCGTTAATAACTGTGCAAGTGCTTATAGACCACTAAGTTGAGAAGCACAAGCAGTCCTCCCCAGTTGGGATGTAGCGTCAGAATGATGATGCCAGATATTATAGTTTATTGCATTGCTAACTGGACTGCGACAAAGTGCGGAATCTCAAATAAAAGTGCGATATTGCATCAAATCGTTCCGGTGTCTTCACCGCACTTATTCATCACGAGCTAATGAATAAGTGCGGTGAAGACACCGGAACGATCTGACGCAAAATCGCACTTTTATTTGAGATTCCGCCGTCGCACTTATAACCGCGCAATGCGCAATATGATTGCCAGAAAATATCTCTGTAGAGCGAAGAATACTGCAATCATTACATCAAACGTATTCGTTCATGTCTTTCATTTCGCTACATTTAAAAACTGCTTATAGGTTCCCAAACTTTTTAGGTGCGCGACCCCCTTTTGCCAGTTGACGTGCTTTCGGCGACCCACCATTGTAACTTGCTAGCTCTCGGAGGGTACAAGGGTTAATTCTCGGAGGGTCGCTTATTGGGGCTTACCTTTCGCTTTATGGCTACGTTCATGAGGTGACAAATCACGTAGAGCAGGAACGGTATATAAGAAAAAACCTTCATGCAAATGTTGTACAAGGGTGAAGAAAACGTGTCAACACAACGCTAGGGGCGCTCCACCAAGCTCTACCGATCCCAAAGCGGCGAGGCTTGAAAGTCCCTTTTTGGACTCGAACAAAGCGGACAAATCAAAAGTGGTGAAAACACAATGAATCCAGGGCTATGCTTCTATAAATAATTGGCTACCGCTGGCTATTTCATAGTTTAACAAACATTTATTATAATGACGTCACAGTTTTGGGACATACCGTGCAATGGTGGCTGGTGGGGCTTCATGGTCGTGTTGGTAGCTCGTTTCGTCGGCGGTGTGCCGATGCTCGGTGTCTCAGCAGGGTGCCGGACTGGCGTGCGGTCCTCGGGCCAGCAGCTTGCTGGCTTGATGCTCGGGGGCCGGCGGGGTGCCGGACCGTAGTGGTGATAGGGGGCCAGCGGGGTGCCGAGCCGAAGCAATGTTCTGGGACCAGCGGAGTGCCGGACCGTAGTGGTGATTGGGGGCCAGCGGGGTGCCGAGCCGAAGCAATGTTCCGGGACCAGCGGGGTGTCGGACCGTAGTGGTGATTGGGGGCCAGCGGGGTGCCGAGCCGAAGCTATGCTCTGGGACCCGCGGGGTGCCGGACCGTAGTGGCGATTGGGGGCCAGCGGGGTGCCGAGCCGAAGGCTAGATCATTTGCCGGCTAGGGGCCGGACGGAGGCGTTGATGAAGTGGCCAGCGGGGTGCCGGACCGAAGGCTTGATCGTTAGCCGGCTAGGGGCCGGACGGAGGCGTTGATGAAGTGGCCAGCGGGGTGCCGGACCGAAGGCTTGATCGTTTGCCGGCTAGGGGCCGGACGGAGGCGTTGATGAAGTGGCCAGCGGAGTGCCGGACCGAAGGCTTGATCGTTTGCCGGCTAGGGGCCGGACGGAGGCGTTGATGAAGTGGCCAGCGGAGTGCCGGACCGAAGGCTTGATCGTTTGCCGGCTAGGGGCCGGACGGAGGCGTTGCTTGGGGGCCAGCTGCGCCGGGCGACGGAAGTCTTGAGGGCCAGGCGGTATGCCGGACAGCGGGAATCGTTGGGTGCTTGCAGCGTGCCAGACGGAAACGTGCTTGGGGAACCAGCAGAGCCGGACGGAATCGTTCTTCGTGTGCAGCGGCTTGCCAGACGGAAGGAAGCTTGGAGACCAGCGGCACCGGACGGAATCGTGGCTAACCAATCCAGGGCGGGCCTCCGGAAACGGGTTGACCACGAGGCAGGTTCACTGCAGAGAGATGGCGGCTATTGTTCACTTTAGCAATGGCGCCGGCTGGGCTTCCATGCAATGGCGGCGTCTGGGTTACAATCCGGCAGCGTTTCGAATCAACCTCTTTGGTCGTTCCGGGCACTTCCGTTTCGTGGGTCAGCACTGCGAAAAAACACCAAAAAGAAAAAGGTCCTTCCCTTGGACCTGCCACCACGTTAGTCCCCCGTGACGTCAGTCTTCAATACCTTTTTGTTACCTTTTTCTTGCCTTGTTTCTTACTAATACTCTTCCACTTATTTGTTTCACAAATTTACAAATTTTGCTTCGGTCTTCCACTACTACTAAAAATTTATAAAAAAACACAACACAAAATACATTAGTGAATTCACCACACGAGGTTCAATTTAACCTCACTATACTGTATTACTTTACACACGTCGCGCACTTACACTCCGGTTGAGGATCAGATTGCAAAAGAGAGCTTCTGATGGAGTTCAACAAGTTTTATAATTTGCCACCTTCTTTTTTGCGTTTGACAGCTATGCTTTTTTGCTGTGGTTGACATTGTTCCCTTACTCCGACAACATCTGTCAGTGGTTCGAAGCAAATAGGGCCGGGAGATATTTTGCCCATGTTCACACTGTCCAAATGAAAAGTCAACCCCACTGGGTAGCTGTTATGCGAATGGGTAGTTTTGGGGATTTTGGGTAGGATCTGGATTGATGGTGGAGCCAGCAAATTATTATTGAAACCAGGGGTTTCACTACCCCATCGTTCCTTCCTGAATGAAACGTCGTGAAATATACTTGGAAATACACACAATCTAAGCAATTAATCAAAATTCCATTTGATCAATGATAAAGTTTTTCGTATTTCCATTTTTGGCCATTTTCAAAACTTACGCTCTCCTCATTCTAAACGAGGACGAAAAAGTATTCAATCTAATATGACCAACACCACTGGGTATTGAGAACTGTCAATTTATCAACCCGGTTGTTTACCTATCGACGCGAGAATCATAGACGGTGCATGCGGGTCGTCAGTGTTTATCGCGGATTTAAAACGAAATTTCGCGAGTTTACCGGCGGTATTTGGGCCCAAAATCGTGTCCGGCGAAGGAACCCTCCGTAGCGCGCACAAAACAGCTAATCGAGTTCAATTTCCGGTTGTATTTCCTTTCGACGGTTCGGGGATCAGCTGTTAGAAGAGGATTCATTTGCAGAAGATGATTATGAGCAGTTTGCCAGGTACAAAATACAAAAGCAGTTATAAACAAGCTGGTTGAGTTTGACTCTTTTTCTTCATTACAATTTCAGGTGTAATTTCATTCGTTGCGTCCGGACGACTTTGTGAATGGTGAGTATCTAATCAAGTACAACGACTGATTTGAAGATCTCACTGGAACAAACTTTCTGTTTTAGGACTCCGGTTTCAAATCGCAAACCGAAAAGATCCCGATTGGCTTCCCAGACTCGTCGGCCAATTCATACGAGCTGGTGCCTACCCTTGCTAGGACGGTGCAAGGCACATATAATGCATCGAGCTTGGAATTATAAGCATCCGCCGCTGATGACTGACGGAAGTTACGTCTGTATACCCTCTGGCCCACTGTGTAGACCGGAGCAAACTGTTTGGAGCGGAGGTTATAGGTTTTAATATTTTTATCGTGTGCTTTTTTCAAATTATTTGTTACGAGAGAGTAAATACGTTCATCGATTTCCCTTTTCCTCTGCAACCTTTCCTCGTCGGACAGTTGGTCCGTCTCCCTATCCATCCTATGCTCCTCTCCTGTACCAATTATTTCGTGTCCGAACAGTACTTTGTATGGGGAAAAACCAGTACTTGTATGGGGGGTCGTGTTTAGGCAAAATTCTATCTCGGACACCCTGGTGTCCCATAATTTTTGATTCTCCCGGACGTACGTTCTAACACACGAATTTATCGTTCGGTTTAGGCGCTCTACTGGGTTTGACTGGCTATGATGCCTTGCATTCTTCCAGTGCTGTATTTTGTATTTCAACAGTAATGCTTTAAAATCTGTTGAAAGAAATGTTGAAGCATTGTCAGTAATCATGAACTCCGGTGTCGAATATCGCCGGAACCAAGATTCCTCCAGAATTTTGGAGACTATCGAAGCAGAAATTTTCTTGACAGGGGTAAGTATGCACCATTTGGAAAACAAATCCATAATGACCAGCAAATGTGAGTTCCCTGTTTTACTGCGTGGGAGGGACTGTATGAAGTCCAATGCAATTATCTGAAAGGGTTTACAGGTAAGTCTCTGCTGGCCTGGCTCAGGAATTTGTGACCTGTTCGCGGGTTTGTTCTGTCTACACAGAGAACATTTCCTAACGTAGTTCCGTACATCTTCGTGCATTTTCGGCCAAAAATATTTCTTTTTAATCAACGCTAAAGTTTTTTCGGCTCCTAAATGTAGTCTATCATCATGTTCCTCAACTAAAATGTTCTCTCTTTTTGATTCAGGAATACATGTTTTCCATGAAAAACGATAATCGAGAAGATCTTCTTGGGTAGACACCAGTTTCTTAAGGACTCCGTTGTCTACCCTAAAGTCTTTATATTTCTCATGGTCTTTCTTGACCTTTCGGACCATGTCCGCGTACCAGCCCTTTTCTTCGGAGTTGATTGTTAGCTCCTCCACAGACCTAGATAGAGCGTCCGCGACCACATTATCGACTCCTTTACGGTGTAAGACAGTCATGTCGTATTTCTGGAGCTCGATGCTCCACCGACAGAGGCGTGACGAAGTACGCCAGCTGCTTCTCATTATATAGGTCAACGCCGATGCATCGGTGAAGACCGTGAACTTGCTGCCCTCTACATAACATCGGAATTTTTCAATGGAATTCAGTACGGCCGAAGCTTCGGCTCGGCACCCCGCTGGCCCCCAATCGCCACTACGGTCCGGCACCCCGCGGGTCCCAGAGCATAGCTTCGGCTCGGCACCCCGCTGGCCCCCAATCACCACTACGGTCCGACACCCCGCTGGTCCCGGAACATTGCTTCGGCTCGGCACCCCGCTGGCCCCCAATCACCACTACGGTCCGGCACTCCGCTGGTCCCAGAACATTGCTTCGGCTCGGCACCCCGCTGGCCCCCTATCACCACTACGGTCCGGCACCCCGCCGGCCCCCGAGCATCAAGCCAGCAAGCTGCTGGCCCGAGGACCGCACGCCAGTCCGGCACCCTGCTGAGACACCGAGCATCGGCACACCGCCGACGAAACGAGCTACCAACACGACCATGAAGCCCCACCAGCCACCATTGCACGGTATGTCCCAAAACTGTGACGTCATTATAATAAATGTTTGTTAAACTATGAAATAGCCAGCGGTAGCCAATTATTTATAGAAGCATAGCCCTGGATTCATTGTGTTTTCACCACTTTTGATTTGTCCGCTTTGTTCGAGTCCAAAAAGGGACTTTCAAGCCTCGCCGCTTTGGGATCGGTAGAGCTTGGTGGAGCGCCCCTAGCGTTGTGTTGACACGTTTTCTTCACCCTTGTACAACATTTGCATGAAGGTTTTTTCTTATATACCGTTCCTGCTCTACGTGATTTGTCACCTCATGAACGTAGCCATAAAGCGAAAGGTAAGCCCCAATAAGCGACCCTCCGAGAATTAACCCTTGTACCCTCCGAGAGCTAGCAAGTTACAATTGGCGCCCAACGTGGGGCCCGATAACATCATTGCGAAGGACTGGTTCAGTTGTTCAATAACATCTCTTTGACCCGAAAACAATGAAAAATGTGTATTGAACGCGCCGCGAATACTTGAAACTAACACGTCTATATCCGCGTAATCGTCTTCTCTTTCCGTATTCTCCGGTAGTCGCTTGGCACGTGCGAAAAAGTGTGCCAAACGCGTTTTGAGGCTTTCCCGGATACCCTCAAAACGGACTTTGTTCGTTAAGAAATCTTTAATTTGTTTCACTTTTGCATCGATTTGTTTAATCTCTTCATCTACTGTCGTATCCAATCTATCGAAATCCAAATCAATATTCATGCGATTCTTTTCGGTTTTCAACTTCTCTTTCAAACGTCTCATCAACGCTGCACGTGTTTCCGTTTCCGTGAACGGAAGCCCGCGAATTTTAAGCTCGTATTCAATCTCCTCGCGGTCAAGGTGATGAACGGCCATATTTGTGTATAGCATATCAAATTCGACATCCATTTCCAACGTTTTGTTAACTTTAACAGTTCTCAAACTCAATAGGTTCTTCGTTTGGAGGACGAAGATACTCCTTGAAACAGCTCAACTGTTTTTACCTTCCCCCTTGGGGTAGAAAGGAAACCAAATAAATATTTTTGTTGGGCGCCAATTGTAACTTGCTAGCTCTCGGAGGGTACAAGGGTTAATTCTCGGAGGGTCGCTTATTGGGGCTTACCTTTCGCTTTATGGCTACGTTCATGAGGTGACAAATCACGTAGAGCAGGAACGGTATATAAGAAAAAACCTTCATGCAAATGTTGTACAAGGGTGAAGAAAACGTGTCAACACAACGCTAGGGGCGCTCCACCAAGCTCTACCGATCCCAAAGCGGCGAGGCTTGAAAGTCCCTTTTTGGACTCGAACAAAGCGGACAAATCAAAAGTGGTGAAAACACAATGAATCCAGGGCTATGCTTCTATAAATAATTGGCTACCGCTGGCTATTTCATAGTTTAACAAACATTTATTATAATGACGTCACAGTTTTGGGACATACCGTGCAATGGTGGCTGGTGGGGCTTCATGGTCGTGTTGGTAGCTCGTTTCGTCGGCGGTGTGCCGATGCTCGGTGTCTCAGCAGGGTGCCGGACTGGCGTGCGGTCCTCGGGCCAGCAGCTTGCTGGCTTGATGCTCGGGGGCCGGCGGGGTGCCGGACCGTAGTGGTGATAGGGGGCCAGCGGGGTGCCGAGCCGAAGCAATGTTCTGGGACCAGCGGAGTGCCGGACCGTAGTGGTGATTGGGGGCCAGCGGGGTGCCGAGCCGAAGCAATGTTCCGGGACCAGCGGGGTGTCGGACCGTAGTGGTGATTGGGGGCCAGCGGGGTGCCGAGCCGAAGCTATGCTCTGGGACCCGCGGGGTGCCGGACCGTAGTGGCGATTGGGGGCCAGCGGGGTGCCGAGCCGAAGGCTAGATCATTTGCCGGCTAGGGGCCGGACGGAGGCGTTGATGAAGTGGCCAGCGGGGTGCCGGACCGAAGGCTTGATCGTTAGCCGGCTAGGGGCCGGACGGAGGCGTTGATGAAGTGGCCAGCGGGGTGCCGGACCGAAGGCTTGATCGTTTGCCGGCTAGGGGCCGGACGGAGGCGTTGATGAAGTGGCCAGCGGAGTGCCGGACCGAAGGCTTGATCGTTTGCCGGCTAGGGGCCGGACGGAGGCGTTGATGAAGTGGCCAGCGGAGTGCCGGACCGAAGGCTTGATCGTTTGCCGGCTAGGGGCCGGACGGAGGCGTTGCTTGGGGGCCAGCTGCGCCGGGCGACGGAAGTCTTGAGGGCCAGGCGGTATGCCGGACAGCGGGAATCGTTGGGTGCTTGCAGCGTGCCAGACGGAAACGTGCTTGGGGAACCAGCAGAGCCGGACGGAATCGTTCTTCGTGTGCAGCGGCTTGCCAGACGGAAGGAAGCTTGGAGACCAGCGGCACCGGACGGAATCGTGGCTAACCAATCCAGGGCGGGCCTCCGGAAACGGGTTGACCACGAGGCAGGTTCACTGCAGAGAGATGGCGGCTATTGTTCACTTTAGCAATGGCGCCGGCTGGGCTTCCATGCAATGGCGGCGTCTGGGTTACAATCCGGCAGCGTTTCGAATCAACCTCTTTGGTCGTTCCGGGCACTTCCGTTTCGTGGGTCAGCACTGCGAAAAAACACCAAAAAGAAAAAGGTCCTTCCCTTGGACCTGCCACCACGTTAGTCCCCCGTGACGTCAGTCTTCAATACCTTTTTGTTACCTTTTTCTTGCCTTGTTTCTTACTAATACTCTTCCACTTATTTGTTTCACAAATTTACAAATTTTGCTTCGGTCTTCCACTACTACTAAAAATTTATAAAAAAACACAACACAAAATACATTAGTGAATTCACCACACGAGGTTCAATTTAACCTCACTATACTGTATTACTTTACACACGTCGCGCACTTACACTCCGGTTGAGGATCAGATTGCAAAAGAGAGCTTCTGATGGAGTTCAACAAGTTTTATAATTTGCCACCTTCTTTTTTGCGTTTGACAGCTATGCTTTTTTGCTGTGGTTGACATTGTTCCCTTACTCCGACAACATCTGTCAGTGGTTCGAAGCAAATAGGGCCGGGAGATATTTTGCCCATGTTCACACTGTCCAAATGAAAAGTCAACCCCACTGGGTAGCTGTTATGCGAATGGGTAGTTTTGGGGATTTTGGGTAGGATCTGGATTGATGGTGGAGCCAGCAAATTATTATTGAAACCAGGGGTTTCACCATAGAAATTCCCTCATTTGTTGTTTGTTACAGTAAATTATTCAAATGACCCTCGCGACCCGCTGGATGAAGGCCGGCGACCCCCCTGGGGGTCGTGACCCACAGTTTGGGAAACCATGTACTGAAAATCCGTGTTATAGGAGTCTGCATAACTCAAATTCATAGTACCGGAGTCTCTGCTATACGTCTTCTAATGATTCGAGCTCATTTTTGTAGATTAAAAATTAACAAAATTTTGATGTACGTACTATCGAGGCAAAATGTACGTACTATCGAGGGTACGTGCTATCGAGGGTACGCACTAACGAGGGTACGTACTATCGAGGTACGCCTGCCATGATTAGTTTCTAGAGTAATCCATGATTAAAAACTCAATAGGAATTCTTGGATGAGTATTTAGAAAAATCCCTAAAAAAATCAAAATCATTTTTGGAAATATCCTAAAGTCAAGAGGAGTTCCTGGAGGAATCCAATGGGAAATATTTGGAGAAATCCCAGGAACCCTTTAGGATTTCCAGGAGGAAACACCGAAGATACTTCTGCAAGGCTCCTAGGAAGATTTCCTTGAATATTCCCAGCAAGTTTTTGAAGCAATCCCTGGTGAAATTCATAGATTTTTCTAGCAGAATTCCGGGATGTTTTATAGTAAGTATTTCTGGAGGAGCCCTAGGAGGAATTGCTGGAAGAATTACAGCAGAAATAGCTTGAGAAATCCATCCACTCCTGGAGGAAGGCCTGGAAAAAAATAATGAGAAAATTATGAGAGAATCTTTGGATAAAATATCTTGGATAAACATTCCTGGAGGAGAGCTTCTGAAGAAATCACAGAAAAATCTCAAGAGGTATTCTCAGAATGTATCATTGTAGAAATCTCAGCAGAAATCCTATGAGGAACTTCTGAAGTAAACTATACAGGAATTTCTAGAGAAACCCCATTAGGAATGCCTGGGCGAATCTTAAGGAAAAAGCCTTCGAAAACCTAGTGAAGTCTCTGTAAAAACCGGTAGAGGTATTCTGGAAGAATATATAAGGAAGGCCCTGAAGGAATTGCAGGAGGAATTTCTGAAAGATTCGCAGGAAGATATCCCGGACGAATTCCAGCCATTATGCTAGGATAAATTCATATATGAATCACTATAAGAATTTCTGGATATATCATAGTAAGAACTTCTGGAGGAATTGAGGGAAGGAGGAGTTGTTTGAGGTATTCTTGGAGGAAGGCCCAAAAGGAGTTTCTGAGAGAATTTCATGAGGAATTTCTGGAGAAAACTTTGGATAAAATCTCTAGAGGAATTCCTGGATGAGTCCTTGGAGAAAACTCTGGTAGAACAACCAAAAGAATTTCTGCAAGAATTCCCGGAAGATTACCTGGTAAGATTCCAGCACAAAAGCCAGGAGAAAGCTCTAGAAGAATTTCTGAAGTACCACAGTTGAAATTCATGGAAGAAGGTCAATAGAAGTTTTTGGAGAAATCCGCTGTGGAATTTCTAGAGGATAAATCCTTGAAAAATCTCTGGAAGAATCACCGAAGGGATTTTTAGATAAATCCCAGAGAGATTTTCCGGAAGAATTTCCAGAAGAACATCCCTAGTGGAATTCCTGAAGGTACCAGAGTGAGATTTTTTGAAGGAGTTCTAAGAGAAATTGCTGGAAGAATCTCAGCAGGAGTTGCTTGAGACATCCTAGCCACAATTCCCGGAGGAAGGCCAATATAACCTCCAGGAGGAATTCCATGACAAAATTCTGGAAGAACCACTGAATAAAATCTCCAAAGGAATTCCTAGATGAATCACCGAAGAAATTGCTCAATCCCTGCAGAAATTTCTTGTATGTGGGTGAAGTTTTAAATTTTAGGTGCCTGTCAAGGACAAATTCTAGGGGGTGCCAAATTTGTTCTAGGGGGTGCCAGGCACCCCTGGAACCCCCCCTAGCTACGCCAATGACAAAGGGCGACCTCTAGGATTTTTTGTTTGAAAGTGTAACTTTTCTCATAGTAAATCCTATGAAAACTTTGAACCGCTTGCGCTAAATTATAGTTTCACCGATTACGCTGAAATTTTGCACAGTTCATATGGGACCTAAATGGGATCGAAAAAGTCGACTGGAGCGAGGATTTATTTTTTCCATACAAGCGTGTCCCATACTAATGTATACCTCCGAAACCATAGCATATAATACACCAATATTTTGGAATAATCTTAGTAGGAGTGTTTGCTGTCGAATGACTATAAAGAAATATAAATCAGAGCAAATCACTTTTCTGATTTTTGACCGCCTAGTAACCCATTGCGGCAGAGCCGCAGTGCTGCCGGCTGGCGGGACGGGAGTCTTATGGCAAACGTGAGGAAACAAGTTTAAAACTTCTTCATGCACACGATGACAGATATAAATGGGGTTTCCCATTGGAGTGAGTGCATTTTTGCTGCCGTCAAAGCCAATTACGTGTTAACAGAAACATATGGTCAGTATAGAGTGTGCCAGAAAAAAAGGGTCTGCCATTATGCTGTTTGATAATGTATGTTGACACTACAACAGATTACGGATATGAATAATTCAAGATGGATCTTCGTGTACATTTAGTAGCAGATTCTTTCTCAGGCTGATACAAATTTCATTTTGACTGTTTATCTCCCCCCTCCCCCCTTCGAAATTCTTTGGCCAGATTTTGCATTTTGAGGGGCATATAAAAAATATTTATCAAAATATCTACTTTTTTATTCTTCAATCACTTAACCTAATTTACAGCTCTTTTGTCCACTGGGGCACTGCGTGAACGATTCCAATCGGCAGTTGCACTTACTCTTTGTACAGCGCCCAAATGTATTCTATTCTTATACTATACTACTATACGAACTGATTTGCCTTTGCGCTGCTGTCACTTTTCTACCCTGTCCGTGGTAGAATCATGGGCATGAGACTCTTGTTCCTTTTCAGTTCGATGGGGGGTCCATTATGAGTTGCCGTTCACCGATATCCAGGTTTCCGGGTCCGTTGGAGCATATGCTCTGAAGAGGGTCAGGTCCCAGCCGCTCTCGGGGGGAAGAGCAACTGACGAAAAAAAAAAAGTGCCGGGACTGGGATCGAACCCATGACCATCCACTTATGAAGTGAACGTGTAGCCACTACGCTACGGGCCCCGGCAAAATATCTACTTACTTACTTTCAGTCCTGAGGCGATTGCCAGCCATCGCCTTGACCAGGTCAAATTTCTGTCGACTTCCTTTACTTACTTGTTGAGGCTGCGCCACCACGAACCTCTGGGTCTGCCTCTGCTGTGATGTCCTGCTGGGTTTCGATCTAACGCTTGTTTGCAAATTTCGTTCCCGCTCCTGCGAAGAGTGTGGCCGACCCACCTCCACTTTCGCTCCCGAGTTTCTGTCGCTATCGGCTTTTGATGACATTGACGATGGAGCTCCACGTTGGAGATCCAATTATATGCACGGGTTACGTACAAAAGGCTGAATTACGAAAGGCTGAAATAACAAAAGGCTGAAACACGAAAGGCTGAAATTACAGAAGGCTGAATGCATCAAAAGGCTGAAATAACATAAGGCTGAAATAGTGATTCAAATAGTTTTCAAACGCACCAGCCTAAAGGCTAACCTCAACTCTAACAACTCAGACAAACAGATCATTCTAATTGGGAATAATTACATACATTCATTGATTTCACGATCTACATATTTGAAAATTTTCTTGTTGGTCGATTACCCAGCCGTGTGGCGCTCGCATTGGTTTTGCTTGAGCTTGACGATTGACCGTCCTACCAGCGGCGTCATGGTGTAACACGCTAAAAATAATTTACACAAATGACAAATTACGCGGAAAAAATACACGGACACACAAAACTCAATGGTGTTCTTCGGTACTTTCAGGTCTTGAAGTTAGTCTATGGTCCTACCGTCCCTAGTTCATGGTTGGCCAAACTAAGCCATTTTAGGGGAACATACTTCAGTTACTATGTTCTAAATCGCAAAGTTTTACGACTGGCCATAATGCTTTGGATTAATGAACGCGTACATTACTAAAGCAGTATTTTTCAAAAGAATAGCATATATTTCAAAGGAGGGAAAATCTCTGATGATATTGTTTTAGTAGCCGTAATGACAACAATCTCTAAAACAACATGACTCGAAATAAAAGCTCATGTTTAAAGAAGGATAAATTAACGATATGAATATTATCAGATCCTTTTTGTGTTCGTTGGTATGCACCATTAGCCTTTTCACTATAAGTTTAGTTTCGAAACTAGGGCCCATGCTGAGGGTTACGCGTACGATTCGCGTTCGGACCAAGAACTTTTCATTATGAAAATTTTCTTGACTCCCTTTGGCATTCAGTATCTTCAAGCCGATATGCCAAAGCTGAGAAGCAAGCTCTATCTCAGTTCGAGCGTTACTCCAGGAAAAGGAAGAAGTGCTATAACTTATATATGCATTTTCTTCAGCCTTTTCAATTTTCAGCCTTTTGAAATTCAGCCTTATTTTACAATCCCGTATGCACGAATTACACTAGTTTACAGCATTTTTGAACTCGGTAAGCTGATGTTCATCTTTGGTGTAGAATCATGCCCTGAGTTCGAAAACGCGAAGGAAAAAAAATACAGTAGAGCTGAAATTTTTCGACTTTCCATACAAGGTTGATGATTTGAAATCGATTTTTGTTCTATTTTTGAGCAAAGCCGCTCACTTCATTCATCTTAGTCTCCGTAATCAATGGTCCGACTGAGCTGATTTTTTTTTACTTTAACTCGGCTACATAAGATGTATCAAATAGACGTTGAACAAGAATTTTTAAATTGTTTTTTTTCTTATTGAAAAAAAAACATATCTTCATATCGCTCCCTTAATGCTAGAACTAGGTAACTCGTTTTGGAAAGTATGGGTGAAAATGGCTGGTAAAACTTATCCTGCTATAAAACAAACACTTTGTTGGTCTTAAATGAAGAATCATTATGTGTTTTTGTAGTTTCAATCGACAAACTTTATTATTTATTTATTGTGGTGAACGTTCAGATGTAAACAAATTGCTCGCGATTTCGCAAAACCAGTTACCTAGTTCTAGCATTAAGGGGACGATATATTTTTGGAAACTTTGCTAAAATTTAAGGAGATCGTCCCTTAAACTGGCCAATACCTTGAATTTCATCAATCTGACGCAAAACCTGCATTCAGAAGATCGAAAGGTATTATATTCAGCTTTTAATTTATGGAAAAATATTTAAAATTAGTTTAACAAAACGCAAGATATTTGAATTTTAGTAGATTCCATATTTTAAAAAATTGTAAAACTCGATATTGAACTAAAACTCAAAAACTGTTCTACTTAATATTTTTTAAAGCACGGTTGAAAATCAGCACTAGATTGTGCTTAACAAACTTTGGTCGTTGACAGAAGTTTATGACTTTCGTTTTATTTTGTAAACTAGTGTTATATACCGCAGGCATCTATCGATGAAGACCTGCAGCCGTTGAGTGTTCTCCGCTGATACACACCAAGTTTCACTGGCGTACAGCAGCACAGATTTCACGTTCGAGTTGAAATTGGTGGAATTTGGTGCGTCGACTAATCTGATTGTTTTTCCATACATTTCTTAAAGTTGCAAAGGCAGCCCTCGCCTTCTTGATCCGTGCACATATGTCAATCTTGGTGTCACATCGGCCGCCATTTGGCTACCAAGATTTTGGAAGCTTTCAACATTCTGCACTGCACTGCTTGCTCAGCTACCGTGAAGCTGGAAGGGTTGACCGTGTTTACATCCAACGATTTGGTCTTGTTGACGTTGATAGTGCGGCCTGCCGCCGAGGAGCGATCGGCAAGATCATCGAGCTTATTCTGTATATCAGAGCGCCGTTGAGTTAGGAGAGCAACGTCATCAGCCAATTCGAAGTCATTTAGGTGCCCCATGGTAATGGGCTGCCACAGCAAACCCAAGATTTGGTTCACGATCAATCGCATCTACCAGGATCTCGTCGATTACGATGAGGAACAGTTGCGATGATGGTATAGGGGTTGTGTGCTAGTAATGGACCCTGCGCCTATAGTGTCACGGGCATCGTAGCATTCATCTTAGTCCCACTAAGGCGACATGAGATATCGTAGAGGAGACGAATGTCACCGGTATTTGCGGCTTTCTCGCCTTCGTCGGCTAGGAAGTCCGCCTACGCTCTTTTGTCCCGCCTACATAAGCGCTTCACTTCCTTCTCGAGAGCTGAATAGGGGCCGCTGACGGGCTACGGCTTTGGCTTCTCGTGTTTTCGCTCGCTCTACCGCGACTTTGGCGTTCCTTCGCTCCTCTATTTTCATTCAGGTATCATCTGTGATCCACTGCTTTCTCCGGGCGCGTAGCTCACCAAGATTTTTCTCGCCGGTGGCGATGATGGCGTTCTTGATGGCGCTTCATTGATTCTCTACGCTTCCTCCTTCCGGAATATCTGCAGCATGGTTCTTAAACTCTTCGACGAAGGACCTTTTCACCGTAGCGTCTTCCAGTCGGCCTGTGTTGAACCGACGCCTGATTTTCTCCTCCTGTCGATGGATCCTCGCCATGTGCAGTTAGATCTCGCCGATAAGGAGATAATGGTCGGACGCAATGTCGGCGCTACGTTTGTTTCGCACATCAAGAAGGCTCCGTCTCCATTCAAAAACAATGCTCTTAAATTTTTTTTTTTAATAATCCAGGGGGTCAAATGAGATCCAACTGTTTCAAGATAAGTTTAGAGGAGGAAAGTGCACGCACGAACGAATGTTTCGGTGTTTTAAAGGAGATTTCAAGAATTTCCAGCACCCCCTCCCCCCTTTGCAAGATTTTTTTGTATGAGAACCCAAATATTTAAAACCGTTCTCCTCGTCGAACCAATCGTTTCCTCGTCTCCGTTCTACTTACACGATAGTGCTCTCGGCTGCGTTGTTGATGGCTCCTTTGACTGTACTCCAGCAGTCCTCCAGAGGAGTCACATTGAGCACATTCTCGTCCGGCAACGCTGCCTCGAGATTCTGCACGTATGCAGTCTACATCTGGTTGCTTTAGTCACTGCACGGGGAAAAACCTGTTTCCTAAAACATAACGAAAAAGTCATAAAATCATAAATTGTGCTGCTGCATGATATCATGACTACAAGTCATAATATCATGACGGTAACGACGAATATCATAAATATTTTTAACAGTTTTCATGATTGTCAAAGATGTTACGGAACACCTTTTCTTGTTTACTTTTATGAAACATTATGACACTGAGTAATAGAACCATACCGCTGAGTCATAGAACTGTGCCGCTGAGTCATAAAATCATAAAACAGCGGCATGAAGGAATGCAATAAAACAAACTGGTGCGAGCTTTGGACTTTTTATTGCTGTGTGCATTCGAAATGCAAATATCAAATGCGGGAGCACCAAATGCGGTAAGATTTTCTAACAAGTAACCCGATGTCAGTGGGAGCTTTTGAATCCTAGGTTGGCGGTGATTTTGACTATGGTTGCTAAGTTCCCTTTGGTAACACTGTGTTACCGCGTTTGGAGCGCATTTGGGCACCGTTTGCATCCTGAACGCACACAGCAATACACAAACCTGTAAAGCCATTTTTTTTTATTTACAGCACTATACACCAAGGGGTGCATTCGTGTCGGTAATCACATTCCAATTACATTACTCGCATTTTGCAGTATGTTTTAATATTAATCAAATTATTCATTTTTCCTCGATCTGGTGTTGTAAATTCTCCATTCCGAATCGGGGCCACCCTGACTGCAAGGAGGGTTTGGGACCATTTGGGCACTTGCTGTTATAACTCAGCCAATTTTAACCAATTGAGTTGATTTTTGGGACACGCTGAGATACTTACAGTATCTAACCATGTACAAAAATTGAAGTCAATTGGTTAAAAATTGACTGAGTTATAGCAGCAAGTGCCCAAAATAGGTCCCCCCTGCCCAAATGGTCCAAGACCCACGTTTTGATTTTTTCTGCTTTTTCTCCATTGGTTTCTGTGGACAGCCAACGCTTCCCATATTCGAGCTCGTTATGATGATCGTCGTCGTCGGTGTTATTGGGTCATATGATATAAAGTAGTAAACTTTACTGCTTGTAGTAAATATTATGCTTTTGGTTGAAATCCGAAGTGACCGGCGGTGCGAAAATTGATTTTTTACCTACTTAGAAATGTCGCAACTCAATTTTGATTAGTGCTTATTTCAGCTCTTAATTAGCTTGATGAGGCGCAACAGAAAAAAAATGATTCAAATTCACTTCGCACCTGCAACTTCGTAGGTATGTGCTTCGATTCACTCAGCGAAAAAAAACTAACAAAATTCATCAAAATACCTTATGAATTTTTGCCATAACTCATTCTTATGGATGCCATAAGAATACCTTATGAAAACTAGTTTTCATAAGTTATCCTTATGGCACGACATAAGAAAATCTTATAAAAATGAATTTTCATAAGATTTTCCACATGGCATTCATATTGTTCAATTATGGCAAAAATCTTATGAACTGTTTAAGTTTTTTTAGTTGCGTGTTCGATTCGATTCGACTTCGATTTGGTGGTGCGACGATAATATCTACTCAGAAGTAAATAAAGTCCACAGAGTTTACTACACAGTGGTAATCACGTTCAAATGTATGCGTGCCTTTTTTTGTTGATGTAGTTTTGAAACTGTGAGGAAAATATTTGCACTCTTACACCGGACGTTAGTTTTATCATTATACACCCGTTTTACTCAATTCAATTGGGTAATATTTGCATATGCAATTTGAATAGCCTTTGAATAAGCGTGCATTTTTGTGTGAGGAAAAATTTGCGCTAGTGTTCGTGTGTTTAAATGTCACTTGTCTCTCACGGAAAAACAAAAGTACCCAAAAGTGAGTTCATTCCACCCAACTTCGAGGTTGCGTGCGGGAAGCCAATTTTGAGTTGCTGGAGTCGATGTTTAGGTAGGTAGTTTGCATTTAGGCGTATACGGCCAAAGTACCTAAAGTCAAGGTTCTTTTTACTTAACCGTCAGTTAAAATTACTCAACTTTCGGTACTGTGCCACTTACTCAATTTTGGCTTCCCGCATCGAACTCTCAAAGTTGGGTTGTTTTGCTATTCACTCTCTGACAACAATAAAGAGAGCGAATGAAACAGGATGCAAAAAAGAACTCAAAAGTGAGTTTAAAAATACTCAAATTTGGGTTCTCTTGTTTTTCAGGGAATGAATAAAAAAGCTGTCGAACATGTAGAATTTTTCTTTTCGAACATGAGCGTTTACTACATGCGTGTAGTGCAGAACTGTCAAATCAAATATTTTACGCGAAGCGCAGCACTTGCTATAAGCTTGTGATTCCGGAATTTGCATATTTATTTGGATGATTGATTATTCGGTAAGCAAGTTGACTCCAGAAAAATCGGCATATTCGTACAAATCAAGCAGACATTCCCGGCAATCCCACGACTTCGAGAAGAGGTTGCAAATTTTAGGTGGACGTGGATGAACCTGGTAGATAAATTTCCCACAAGGATTTCTTCAATAATTACATCAGGGATTCTTTCTAAAACTCTTAAAAATATACCTCTTGAAACGCCTTCCAGAATTTCCCAAAAGATTGCTTCGTTTCGCGATTTTTCTTAGTATTCCATAGTAAAGTCCACTCAGAGATTTTGCTAGATTCCTACCGGCATTTTTAAAAATTTTAGCATTTTTTCCGTAATTCCTCCGGGTAAACTTTTCAGGATTCCTGAATTTTGACAGATTTTGCCTGAAGTTTCTCCCAGAGATCTTGTACGATTTCTTTCATAGGTATAGTCTCTCGTGTGACTTCTTTCAGCGATCCGCCACCGTTTTTTCCAAGAAATTTGGATTTCCACAGGAGTTTCTCTCAGGATAGTTCTCAGGCTTTGTCGCGGGGTTTCTCTTAGAGTTTCTCCCAAGATTCTTCTTGAATTATTTTCCATAAATTTTTCTCAAAAGTTCTTCTCGGGATTTCTCCCAGAACTTCCACAGGAAATACTCCTGGGATCTCCACTAAAGATC
Source organism: Aedes albopictus (assembly GCF_035046485.1). Classification (NCBI taxonomy): domain Eukaryota; kingdom Metazoa; phylum Arthropoda; class Insecta; order Diptera; family Culicidae; genus Aedes; species Aedes albopictus. The sequence continues at coordinate 297,990,920 of NC_085138.1, forward strand.
CTCCAAGGATTTTTTAGGAGTTTTTCATGGGTTTTCTTCAGTAGATTATACCGGAATTTCTCCTGCAATATCTTCAAAAAAAAAAGTTTCTCCTGGGTTATTTCTTAAAGATTCTCGTGGGATTTCTCTTGAAGTGCCCCTTGAGATTTCATTCTCCTGGAATTTATATCTTAGAAGCAATGATGCATATTATCACCTCACGAATGCTCAATCAATTGTATTTTTATCGCTTGCGATTGAACTGTACACTACTCAGCGATGACCAGAGGCAAAGAGGTGGCAAAAGGAACATCTGTCAGTGCCGCCACATGCTCACCCGAACAGCCGAACAACATCGAATGGGTTGGTTTTAGAAGCTACGGCCCGAACGCTCGACACGCACACAGAAGCAGCATTCGCATTGACCAATCCAAATTCCTGTGTGGTAGTGGTTTGTGACTTATCCTAAGCTTTCTCTAAACGTTTCTCCCGGGGTTCATTCAGTGTTCCTTTTGGGATTATTGTTAGTATTTTTCTTGCAGCTCTTCTCATGATTTCATTCTTCGATTTTTCCAGGCTATTCCTCGTAGTTGTTTCCGAGACCTCTTACTGTGATTGTCCTTAGATTTGATGGCTTTCAAGAAGTTTATTCAGGACCTCCAACGTTGTAACTGAAACACCCTAAAATTAAACCATCCTAAATCCTGCTGCAATCCCCTGAAACCCCCGAATCCACATAAGACACCCTGAAACGCTGATACTCCATGGAATCACCTAAAATTCGCTTGGACGAGCTGAAACGCCCCAGAAACCCCCTTGAAATGACCTGAAATATCTAGAATCCCTTAAATCCCCTGTACCATCCTATGACGCTAATGACATCCACTGAATATCCCCTGAGACCCCTTGAGTTCCCCTGATACGCCCCTGAGACCCTCTCAGATACCCATGAGACCCCCTGGAATCTTCTAAAATTCCCTTTTAACACATTAGAAACCCCCTGAAAGCCCTCTAATCCCTTTTAAATCCTCCCGAGAACAACTAAAATTCCTCTGAGATCCCGTAAACCGCCCCTGAAAACTGCATGATACCATCTGAGACCCCTGAAACTCCCTGAGAGTAGCTTCAATACCCTCAATACCACCCGAAACTCCCTGGAACCGATTGAAATGCTCCTAAAAATCTTCTGGATGCTTCTGAGATCCCCTAAAACGTCCCTGAAACCCTTTGAAACCCTCTAAACACCCCTGAAATTCCCTTCAACGTACTCAAACTGAAACCTTAGAATTTCTTAAAAACACTCTTAAAGCTCATAACCTCCTTGAAACTCCCCTAGAAATTCCTTTGAAAGTTCTCTAGAACCCCCTGAGCCCCGTAAAAGCTTATTGGCGTGTTCCAAGAAACTTATGGAAGTTTCATGGAACCCCTAAAACCATTTTTTAATCCACTGAAATCCCCCCAACCCCAACAACCATGAAAAGCCTCTCTGCAACCCTTAAGACTCCCTAGAAGTCTGAAAACTTTTAAGAGAAATTTTCAGAGAAACTGCCGGAGAAATCTGGCGAGAAACTCTTTGATAAAATCGAAATAGAAGTACTACTGAATTATTGCACAACACCCCAAAAGAAACTGTTGGAAGGTTTCCCCGGACAAGCACAAATAGAAATCTTCGATGAATTTTTAGGATAATTTTGATAGGGTTTCCGGAAGAAATCTCTTGAGAAACGCTGAAAGATATCCTGGGAAGTGCTCTTGCAAAAACCCTGCAAAAATTCTAGAAGGAACTCTGGTATGTACAAATCCCATAAACTTCTCAGAGAACTCCCAGTTGGAACGACAAAAAATACCAGAAAGAACTCTGGGAGCAAATCGAGAAACA
>NC_085138.1:298968777-299079277 GCF_035046485.1 Aedes albopictus
TTTGAAATACATGAATGTGTTTTGCAAAAGCAGTTAATTATTCATTGATTATTTTGGGTACATCACCAGGCGTACATTAACCCTAATGAATAATGCTCAATTTAATCTTAACATTTATTCCTAAAATTTACAATCACATTGTTATTCCTATTGAACAGATACAATAACACAAGTTAAGAGTACATAACACCCGATACAAAAAAAAACTTACTAGAACTGCTAAAAACAAAAGGAAAAAAAAACTTCGACTTCGGTAAAAGTCCAATTGTAATGGCTTCATACGTGCTATTAACTGATCGTCTAATTAGCAAGTGATTCATGAGGTTGTTGCAACATGATCTTATAGCAATGTTGAAATTTATTTGTTCCTAAATTGTAGGGCAGTCACCATAGCCTTTTAAAAATTCAGCTATAAATAGGACTGGCTGGATAGCATTTTACATGTAAGGGTTGTTGGTGGATCAGTTGACATTATAGGATGAACTTCATATGTACTCTGAAGTAGTATTAAAAAGAAGAAGAATCGTTGTCAGCTGAAATCAGTTTCAATGCCTTCATATTATTAAGAGGATGTTATCTGCCAACGATTTTCGTTAAGCTCAAATTGTATAATAACGTCAACATAAATAACATCTGCATAGACATAGAGGTTATGTGATTTGACGATTTGACAAGAAGCTGGGTAATTCAATCATTGACACACAAATTTAAATTGGTCCTTTAACACTTGACAAAAAATAGACAATAGAAAAAAAATCCCGGGAAATCCGGGAAACCCGGGATACAAAAATTTGTTTCCCGGGATTCGGGAATCCCGGGAAATTTTATTTCCCGGGAAATCCATCCCGGGATTGGAAGCCCTATTCTACACCATAAATGATCATCAGCTTACCGAGTTCAAAAATGCTGTAAACTGGTGTTATTGATGAGGTATATGAGATTTAAAATTTATGTACTCACTGATTTCGCATCGGGGTGGACTATCGATTCAAACGGTCCTTCATATGTAAGTCCAACCAAACAACTTTGCCGAAGACACCAACTATATGAGTTATTAGGATCCTGAGATATATAAGATGTAAATTTTTATCAGTGCTACGAATTTTCCTTTGAGTCATCGGACAAATATGCGCACCCGTCTACAGAAGTGCGATTTACCCTATAGTTTGGGTGCATCTTGTCCGCTTATTTAGATACGTTTCATCCTATTGTTCAGGAGGATTTTCAAATGCTCTCTGGTGCCACCTAGCGGAAACTTCCCGAACTAACTTGCTCATCACTACACTGAAATAAACTTTGTTGTAGTTTCTACCGAACAAGCAGAAAAAAGCATGTTAAAATCAAAAATATTTCAGGTAAACTCAAATAAATTGTCAATTTGTTCTGGCAACAAAAATAAAACTGTTTGGAGCAAATCGAACGTCACATTTGAAGCAAATTCAATCCATTTTTGAAACAAACATGTATCTTCTGACAGGTTATGTTAGAAACAAATATAAAAATTTTTGTTTTTTGTGGCAGGTCGGCCCTACGGAAATATTTGTTTTCCAAATCAATTTACAAAATCATTTCCTTCTCTAGGAAAATCCACTTCCCGCGAGGCACTTTCAATGCCAACATCATGTAGATAACATACGCTCCCGAAATCAATGGGATTTCGTGGAAACTTGCCTTTTTTGCAAGAGGAAATCTTGTTTGGTGATGCAGCTGGAACTTGAGAGTTTTGTTTATGTTCTCGACGGCGGAACGGGAGGCTCTTCAATGGGTATTGTAGAAATGATTATGTAATTGAGTTTGTTTAAAAAAATAATATTTTAGTTTTAAATATTTTATCAGTTTACCGAATAAACATGAATATTTTTGTTTCAAACGAACGAAATTTGTCTCCGTGAATCCAGGGTGAAATTAAGAACTGCACCAACAATTTTCAACTTAATGCAAAAATCTGTTGATTGTACTGAAACATTGTCAATATTACCTTGTGTGCAGTACCTTTAACTGAAAAAAAATTTAAGGCTGTTTTTTGACATTATATTTTTGACCATGTTTATCCAAGATGCGCAACATTCAAGTCGACATGGCCAAAATTACAATGCCAAAATAGTAGCAACAGAATGTTGCACTCGGTTGAAAATTGTTGGTGCAGTTCTGAAATTTACAGTGGGGTGACACAGCTGTCAAACTCTGTGTATCGCCGCTTTAACCAACATTGTTTTTGGTATGGCGCGTTTTGGTACCCACTTTCTGGTCGATTTACCCTAACTTGCTCCTGATTTTCGGGTGTGCGGCTCGTGTGTTGCTAGTGCTTATTTCGGAAACTACACATTTCAAACGAAATTGTTTTTTTTATGATTGCTTCTTCTTCTTTATCACTTTACACGATATTATATGTCGCAGCGAAGCAGTGTCGATGTTTCAAGTGCATTTTTTCCATGATTGAGGCAATCAAAACAAAAACATTGGACGCCATGTTGAAACGAATGCTGGATTGCTGATTCTGGCCCTTCGTCATCTCGCTGGAAATTTACCATAGATTCGGTAGAAACTACAACAAAATTTAATTCAGTGTAGATGGGCATTGGCTTTCGTTACATCTTTGCTGAAAATATCACCCTTTTAAAAAGTAAGGATCGCGAGGTACACGAGAATACATGTAAGGGGTCCAACAGACCCCAGGGTCCCAAAACGGACCTTCATTTAAACGTATCCTCTTGAGGGTTAAAAGTTGCAGTTAAAAAACCAGTCTGAAACCCAAAAAATCCGATTCTAAAATATAATGGAATGGGACAACCACACATTCCGATTATTCTCGGTAATCCGGTAACTCCTACTAACTACGTAGGATGGTAACACAGGATGAGAAAGCTCTAAGTTAGTATGTAACTATTAAAGTGCTCATAGAACACTAAGTTGAGAAGCGAATTTAGTCCCAGTTGGGACGTTACGCCAACAAAAAGAAAAGAAGACCATCCTGTTGAATTATTTGGGCAACAAATGCTTCAATAATCATCGCGCTGTAAAGAGATGCAGATGGTGGCTCCAAAGAGGAACGTGGGTCTCGTCACAAGGAAGCAATGCAAATTACTGGGACAGAAAAACAAATTCCGCTGCTGTACACTTTTTGGGTTTCATGTTGATTCCATATCAGCAAAATGCAAAGTTTCTGCTCGACCGGTAAGGTAGGGTACACTCGGGCTTGCGTAATTACCAAGGTAATTACCGTGCTCTTACCGCATCGGCTACATGAGTTCTACAAAAAATTGTTGAAAAACTAATCTAATGAAATTGTTATTTTATTATAAAAACTTCTAAGGGCCACTTACCTTACCAGCTATGTGTAAAAAGAGTTTCACATACATAGATAAAGATTTTATTTTATTTTGTGATATAATAACAACATGTGTTGCATTTTCATTATCGGTATTGCATGTGATATAAGTAACCTTTTGTAAGGATATAAAAATCATAAATCGAAAACATAATAAAGTATTAACCCTCTAATACCCAAATTTTTTATTTTGATCTAAATATCATTTTTCGTCATCTAAAATCGATTTAAACATGTTTTGGAAGATGATTCTTTTTAATTATCGATTTCGTGAATTTCAGTTTTTGATTTTTCTAATTTTTATTTTTGAACATCCCCACACTTTTATATTTTTTCTGGAAGCCTATTTGGGGTACGGATTTTTTGGGATGAAAACATTTTGAGATTTTATGATTATTGTTGAAATATTTTTATTTTGAATTTTTTTCACATAAAATTTTATTTTCCGTGTAATTTTAAGGAAAATAATTTTAGAGTGTATTCGATCCCCTTAAACTATTAAACAAGGATAGAATGGTTTGGGAAAAATTTAAAATATGTTATTTGTAGCGATTCCATACGAAATAAACAATGACTTCTAAAAGGTGACAAAAACATCAATTTTTCAATGATTTTTAAAAAATGTAAATACGCTTTAAAATACACCAAAAACCATTTTGAGATATACAAAACAGTCCTAAATATCAGCCAAAAATATAAAAGTTTTGATTTCCCACGAAACAAAAATTACAAAAATGCTCAAACTATACCCCGTCTAAAGGCGGGATTGGGTATTAGAGGGTTAATTTAATAATAAAAACACCTTTAAAATTTTGTATTTTTGATATCCATCATACTTTATTTTGCAATCAAATTTTTGTTTTGGTTTTTTAGCGCAGTTAAGTCAGGCAAAATGAGTTTTGTGTAATTTCATGATTCATGTTTCCTTTTAGAAGAGTTCAGGAAGTTGGGTCGAATTTAGTATTTCATTTTCTTCGATGTCGTTCACTCTCCGCTTCGGTACACGTGTCTAATCTCTTGGATGGTGGGTCTGTTTTTATATGAGAAGGTGTCGAACAACGCTTTTTTGATCATTTTACTGCTTTTAACTGTGTCTCGTATTCTAAATTCTTGGCAATAGCTATGTAGCTTTCTAAATACATAATTGTAGCCTAAACAATTAGATTTCATATTAAAGCTCATTTTTTTCGCTCTGGCTTATTCGAGTGATATTTGTTGGAAATTCCCTACAAAGAATTTCAGAGATTATGTTCCATTTGACCAGAGTTGGAATATTCGAATTTGATCGAATATCTATGCAAAAGATTGAGCAAAATAGTTCTTGCACTTTATTGGCATAATCGTAAAACAATACGAGTTGCTTCTAAAAAAATCGTCAATTTTAAAATGATTGCACGATTGAATCAACATACAAAATAGTCGAACCAGCAACAATGTATGGTTGACTCAATTGAGATATACTACTAAAAAGGATTTTTTTTATGTGATTGGTTGAAACGTTCTTTTTTCCTATATGGAAGCTAGTTTAAGGATTTAGACTGCACGAAGAATTGAAAGGACTAGTTCACAACTTCGTTGTTCGATACTTTTCAAATAAAAACAGTTCCCATCATTGCAGCCTAGTTTCATCGAATGCATATCAAGATTTGTCGGCTCATTGTTGTTGCTAATTTTTGGTTTACCAAGATTTGCATATGTTCTGTGTAGGGTCAAATGCACTTCAAATTTTTTCCCCTTATGATCGTGTCCCAGGCCATGTACGTTTTAATTCTAACTCGTCGTCGTTGGTTTTCTACTATTCACTAGACGCGAACGTTGTTTAATCGAGTCAAATGCCCTAGATTTTGTGAGTGAGTTAAATTCGATTTGCTGCTCTTTCGTGTTACTACAGAAACCCGATTGTGAACCTGCCATTGTTGTTGGCTGGGTTGCACCACGCTTCGCTACAGACTAGAACTGATGAAAACTCTTAACACTGAGAGACACAGCGAGAGTTTGAAATGTGGCATATGATCGATGTCTGATCGTGGATGAGATGAGAAAAACGGAGAACTTTTTTTCGATTCAAATGAAATTGATTGCATGTACTATGCCGAAGTTTTAACCATTTGGAAGTGGTGTACACTGAAACCTCCATTTAAGTCGATGCATGGCTGATCGAAAATAATTTTTACCGTACAGGCAATGACTAAACTATACAGTTTTATATTTTTTGACAAATCTCCTTTGTCATGCGAAGTGTTAAAAAATATAAAAGTCTATAGTTTTGTCATTGCCTGCATGGGAAAAATTATTTTCGATTAGCCATGCATCGACTTAAATGGAGGTTTCAGTGTATGATAATATTGGTAATGTACTCGCAAAATTATGTTAATTTTCGCCCAAAGCAAGGCTATGTGCGGTAGTCGTTTGAATATTTACGATCACCAGACAAGTAAAGCATGTTAGTTAAAATGCTTTGCAAATATTATGATAATTCTCGTGAATTTCCGAAGAACCGTCATTCAGCAAATAGAGAGCGAGCTATCGACTTATGTCGCACTGCCATAGAAGTTTGTTTCGATTTTTTCAATTTTATTGTGATAATTGATCCCGATTGACACGAAGTTTTTTTTCTATTACTTAACGACATAGTACGCTGAACGACCTGATTTCAAAAGATACCGCGAAAACATACAGTCAGAGTGGCCAACCAATGAAGACCAATCAACCCAAAATTCTGTTTGATTCTATCAGTGATTGTTAGAGATTTTTACACATTTCAATGGCACCACTATTAGGAATTCTTGGATGGAGAAGTAACTTTAGCTAATATGGGAAACTTATCGTGTGTTTTTCATACAATACCTTAAAGGCTATTCGATCTTTGCATAACTATTGAAGAAAATTTCGTTAACGCTCTACGAAACATCACGTTGCATAACAGATTTTGAGCAAAACATAAACCGTACAGCTGCTGGTTACTTTCCTCTGAAAACTAATAACTAACTGAAATCATCGACAGGTTGTTTGTACACATATACTTACTAGCTCTAACTTTTGCCTAGGAGCTAAATCATATTTACAGAGCATAAAGTAACCTAGGTTCTTAGCATAAAAATACAATCTCTTGACGCAAATACAGTGTTTCCTAATCAGTTGTTGAAACTATTCAAGATAAAATATATTGACGGATACAGTTTTGCTCCGGATCACCACTTTCTCGGCAAAGAAAACAATCAATTGGGGGTACACCGTCTTAAGTTTGCCTTTCGCAAAGTGTATTTTTCAATAATCTAGTATCATCATAATGTGTGTAACGTATCTTTATTCTCTCCTCAGAAGAGAAACCTTGCGTGTGTGTGATTATTTACACCAGTCTGATAGAAGTAGGAGATGTGTGGCTTACTGTTTTTTTAGGGAGAACTTGCCCTATCATTTTCATTAAATATAGAATGCTCCACGTACGCTTCCGAAGTTTACACACTGTGTCCTCTAAACATGAGGGCAGAAACGATTATACTGCATTAACAACTTGATTCGATTCGAGTTTTTTGCACTTTTGGAAAAACATTTTCCTACCTTAAAAACCATTAAATTGTACCAGTGGTTATTGTTCACCAGACAGATTTGAGGTTAGGGACTTCATCTCATTTTGTCCTCTATGTTTGAAAAAGAAGAAGCTTACCTTAAACTTAAGTTGGAGAGTTTGGAAAATGAGGAAACCGACAAATTTCAAGGCATTCCGTTAAGAATTCTAACTTCCCCAAGAAAACAAGATGATTCCTTGAGGAAACTGCAACTGCCTGTGATTCCATTGCGAGATTCCGCGATGAATTGTGCGAATAATCTTCGAGAACAATCCTGAGGTGAGCGACAGAACACATTAGGACATACTAAGAGACACTTTGTGAGAAATTCGCGAGGAGCTTCGTGAGCAATTTCAAGACGAATTCCAGGAGAAATCGCGGAGAAAATAACTGAAGTACATACAAACGGAAAGAATTACAAGATAAATCACGAGATAAACTGCGGAAGATGTCTCGGGAGAAATCCTGATCGGAACCGAGGGAGAAATTTTTGAAGGAATTGAAGGAAAAAATACGGGAGGAACTCGGCTGCAATCTAGAAATGAACGATAGGTAGTAAAAATTCTGGAATAATCTTTCATGCAAACTTCTTCACAATAATGAGCCAAAGGAAAAAAGTGGCAAAATTTACTGCTTATAGTAAATATCTATTCAAAAGTAAAGTTCACAGACTTTACTACATTTGTTAGTGTAAATAAAACGTACGAAATTGTAGTATGTAGTAGAGAAATGGATAATCGCATTACAGGAACAAGGGACGGGGTCCTAGATCGAGCAAATATTTCTGAAACCCCGACACAACGATTCCGAAAAGAAGCTCCAAATTCCAAGTTTACGAAAAAAGAGTCTTTTTTTTTTCCTTCTAAACCATAGGGGGATAATCTGCTCAACAGACACCCTAACAGAAGGTTAGGGTAGTGTAGGTCTGACAGGCCGTCTTCTACAACAAAAGTAAAATCCAGGACTACTCTCTCCTCGTACCCACTAAACCATTCCTATGGTCGCCAAACCCTACGTCTCTCCGGAACCACCAAGAAGGTATTGCTTCACAGAGGGGCTAGTGCACATCGCACCCACAAGGTTAGCTGCGTAGCCTGCAGCAACGAACATCGATGACTCGCTTTGGAGAGTCCATCACGGTAGCATGCTGGCGCTTAGTCAGTTTCCCGAGTGGTCCTCGCCACTCCCTTTGTCCTCGGAAGGCGGGCAGAGTCAACCCCGCCCGCGCCCTACACCCTACGAAAAAAGAGTCTGGAAGATAAAATCTGCAAGGATGTCTACAGAAGTTCCGTCAGGATTTTTTTCTGGAACGGAATGACGTTCAGGATTTCTCACAATATCTCTTCAGAATGTTTTCATTTCTTGAATTTCTCCCGGAGATTATTCCGAATTCCTTTCGGCATTTTTTAAAATTTCGAATCTACTAGTATTTCTGAATTCCCTCTGTAATTTTTCACGGGGATCCTACATAATTTTTCCACGTGTTTCTCAGTATTTCCCTCTTGAGTCTCTAAAAGAGTTATTCCTGGGATGCTTCTAGAGCTCCTCCGCGGATTTCTTCAGGAATTTTTCAAGAATTTGCTGCAGGATTCCTCCCGAGATTTCTTCCAGAGTTTCACTTGTGATTTCAATAAAATCCGTGAGCTTTCTCGTAGAGTTTATAGCGAGACATTTCTTAAAGGTTCTCACGGGATTTCCCTTGAAGCTTCACCTAAGATTGCCCACGGAGATTCTCCTATGATTTCCATTAGAAGATTCCTTCCAGTATGTATTGCACCTGGGGCTGGGGATGTCTTTTTTTCTAGATTTATCCTGGACTTTCAAGTTTTCCTTCGGAGTTTGCCATTTCTGCAGGAGGTATTGCTGACATTTCTCATGGAATTCTTCTAGCGAGTTCCTTCAGAGGGTTTTCCAGGCTTTTCCTCGAAAGGATTTCTTGTAGTGCTCCTCTTGATTAGATTTGCTCAGAAACCTTACCGGAAATTGTATCAAGATGCAAGACAATTCTCTTGGGATTTCTTCAATATGTAGTTACTCCCGGAGTTCTTGCAGGGATTTTCAAGAGTTTTTCTCAGAAGACCTTCAGGGGTAACCTACCAAATTTCTCGAAGAAGTACCGAAAGGCATCCAGGAGACACCTTGCGAGAAACATCGCAAATATCCATCAGAAAAATCTCAAGAGGATCTTTGGTTGAAGTCGTAAAGAAGCAAGGGCTTCTCGGAAAAAAAGTTTTGAATTGCGGAAACTTCTTTAAAGAAACCCATCTAAGATACAAAGGACCGGACGAAAAAAAAGTGGCGAACTTTACTACTAATAGATAATATCTACTCAGAAGTAAAGTTTACAGCGTTTACAGAGTTCTCTACATTGTTTGAAAGCTTGTTCCCAAACGAAGTTGAAAATTGCACAGGATGATTATTCTAAAAGCAAGTTATACCAAATAGGAAACTGGATTGGATAATCGTGCTAGAGAAACAATAGAAGCACTCCTAGATCAAGCAAATATTTTCGGCAAGCTGACGATTTCGTTAAAATGCTGCAAATTTCGATGTGGAAGCGGATGAATCCGGAAGTTTATATCCAACGTCTTCAGAAATACTTCTTGGAATAACTTCAGGATTTCTCACAAGATTCCTTCAGTATTTCAACACTCCTTGAATTCTTCCCGGAGACTATTATGGATTCTTACCAGATTCGAAATTTTTTTCCGGGATGTATCCTTGAGAATCTTATAGGATTCCTGAATTCCAACCGATTTCTCTTAGAGTCTGTAAAGGAGGTATTCCTGGGATGCTACTAGGGCTCCTCCAAGGAATTCCTCAGGATGTTTTCAAGAATTTGCTGCAGGAATTCCTCTCGAGATTCTTCCAGTGAGCTTCTTCCTAGAATTTCTCCCGGGATATTTCTCGCAAAATTTTCTTTTGAAGCTTTGCCTGAGATTTTCCCGAGACTTCCATTGAAGGATTCATTTCGGTGTGGCTCCTGGGGCTGGGTGTTTTTTTTTTGTAGATATGTCTTGGACTTCATTCCAAGATTTTTTCGGCGTTTTCTTCGTAGTTCTTTTGCGATTTCTGCAGGAGCTACTAACAGCTGATATTTCTTATGCAGTTCTTTTCGCGATTTCTTCCAGAGGATTTTCCATGTTTTTCTCACAGTTTGTTTACAAAATTTCCTGCAGTGATCCTCCTGGGACTTTAAAAGAAACAAAACAGAAATTGTACCAAGTTTCCTTTTAGGATTTCTTGCTCCCGGAGCTCTTGCAGGAATTTTCCGGAAATTAAATCCGGAGAATACCTCCGGGGAAAATCTTCGAACTTCCCTGTGTAATATCAATAGACATCCAGGTGAAATCTTACCAGAAATTCCGCAAATAACTATTGTAAAAATATAAAGGCCTATTTCCAAATTTATTTACTTTTTAAAATTATTGGGATTTTTGGCCTTTTTATTCGGTAAAACCATCGAAAACTATTTTACCTCTACATCCGACGGTTTCGGTTGTTTTATTCAATTCAAGGTTCGAGTTATGAGGATGAGAATTGTTTCCTTTTTTATTTCAAAATTGAACCAAAAGGAAACGACATACTGTCTATGAAATTGTTTGAATTCAACGTAAATTAACAACACAAGTAAGTTTTAGTTTCGTGTCAAATTTTCAGCTCAAACAGTTCATAGACTCCTAAGATATTGTGTTGGAAAATCACAAAATGTTTACTTTTTTCTTTTCAATAATGTACAATATCATTCAGGATATTACGGAGGGTTTTCCCGAGCACTCCCGAAGGAATTGCTCCCAGCGTCCTTTGTGGGGTTACCAAGATTCGTTCCATAATTCCTACCGGGATTGCAGAACGGTTTTGGAGGAGAATAACGCAGCGCGGGCGGTAATGCTGCAGCAAGGGACCCGACAGAACGTGGAACAGAAGCGGAAACAGCAGATCCACCTTGTTGCAACGCCGAAGTAAGTTCAATTAAATAATTGAACAGGTCTAATATTGAACCCGTCTAGTCTAGCATAAATGAATGAGCATGACAGCTCGCACAAATTCGTGCACAATAGTGGTAGTGTAGATAGGCAAAACAAAATATCAAAACAGCTGTTGAAGAGGGAAAAGGTTGCTATTCGTTATTGGAAAAAGAATAGTTGTGATTTAGTGATAATTGACTTCCAAATTTCCACCACAATTTGAGGTCGAGTAATTTACAAGTGCAGTGATATTGAGCGTGAAAATTAAGATTTTTCTCGAGATAGTTCATACTATTTTGTAGGTAAAAACAGAAAGGAAGAAAGGTGTAATTAGGGTACACAAATAATGTAAAGTACTTATCGTATATTCTCTAGTGGCTGTGAAGATCAACCTGGTAGATACCTGCAAACGCCTGCAAACGGAAAGGAAAGCAACAGCATTTGTCCTAAACGACATCCGTAAGTAGATTTGTGAAGAGAAATGGAGAACCGTCGTCTAATAACAGGTAACATTTATGTTGATAGCCAAGCATTCGTGAACGACAAGTAGTCTAGGGTAGCGGTACCTAACACCAACACAAGTTACAACCGGAAAAGTTGAAAATATTTAGCGGACAAGGAAACCGCTTCTTGTAAGTAGATTTAGATTAACAATAAGGCTTGGAATGGATTTAATTGAATTAAAAATAAATTTCAGTTTTAAGCGTTGCTGAAAACCAGTCAGCTGCTTTGGAAAATTTGGTTTCCCTTCGGGAACACACCTCTTTCGGGAGAAAAAGCATCATCTGGAAGAAGCGGAGTGCGAAGAAATGGAACTGCTGTGCCGTTACCAAGAAATACGGAAGTTCTACCAGAAGCTCAACGCATTCTGCATTGGCTTCGTGCCGCGAGCCGAAATGTGTAGGTAAAAGGACGGACGGACGTGAGGTGATCGAAAGGTGGAAGCAGCACTTCGATCAGCACCTGAATGGCGTGGATAACGTGGGCACGGGAGACCACGCAACGATCCTTCCGAAATTTCTCTGGGCGCTCATCCTGGGATTTCTCCTGTAAGTCCTCTTGGTATTTTTCGCAGTGGATTTACCGGGATTTCTACAGGGGGTTTCTTTTGAAGTTTCTTGCATGATTTCTAACGGAGTGCTTCCAGTGTTTTGTATTAAAGATTTCTTCCGAAGTTTCATCCGGGATTTCTGTTAGTGGGTTTCCCATGACTTGTTTCAGAGTTACTACCAGAGTTTCTACTGGAATTTATCCAATCATTGCTGTCGTGGCTTGTTACGGAATCTCTCTCCCGGATTTAATTTCTATACTCCCTCCAGGATTTCTCCTGCACATTTAAAAAATATCGGTGTTTCTCGCACAGCCGACCGCTCAACAAACTCACAAACTGATATTTCAATAAAAACAACGTTTGTTAGCTGATTCTCAGCAATGAACTGTCAAATTTTCTGAGATCCCGGTCATATTATTGTGTCTAAATCGTCTGAAAGTGTGTGGAGAAACCGGGGAAATCTCTGAAAGAAATCCCAGGAACAAGTGGCAAAATCTCTTGAACACGAAGCAAGATATTTCGGATAGAACTTTGAGAGAAACAACACTCCAAAGGAAATTCTAGAAGGGTAACCAGGAGAAACCTCGGATGCAATCCGGTAGTACTTCAGGGAGAGTTCGTGGGAAGAACTCCCGGAGAAATATCGAGAAGCTCTGAGAAAAAACCTACACACTAAGATTCAGATGTTCCAGCTCAGTAATTTTTTCACTGAGTTCAGCATTTTTTTCATCTTTTTACTGAGTTTTCAACAGCAGATTTATCTCGGTACACTCGGTTATCGTATTTACCGTTTACCAGTAACGATATTTACCGTGCATCAGTAAATTTTGACAGTTTATTATCTGAGCTCGGTAACTCATTTACAGAATATCCGCAAAAGAAATAACCGAGCGTACCGAGTTAAATCTGCTGTTGAGAACTCAGTAAAAAGATGGGAAAAATACCGAGCTGATCTTAGTGTGTAGGAGAACATATTGGAGAAACCCCGTAAGCATCTGCAGGAAGAACTCCGGAGAGATATTTAGCAGAGTCCCAGAGAAAAAAAACTACGGAATAAATACCGGCGAAAAATCTAAAAGACAGAAATAAGAGACAGAGGAATCAATCTAGCGGAAATTTTGAGGAATCCTGCAAAAGAAATCTATAGAATCCACTGAGAAGAATCTCAAGAGAAAGTCCTGAGAAAATACCGGGCGCACTTTTCGAGAAATCTTAAAAAGAAAGAACTCTAAGAAAATTAGAGGAAGAAGTCCGTTAGAAACACCGACAGAAATTATAATATATCTTAGAGAAAACTCAAAAAGAACTGCAAAGGGAATTCAGGAAGAACTTGTGGAGTAGAGACGAATTTGGAGAAAAACATCCTGAATGAATACAAATAGGAACTACTGGAGAGAATCCTAAGAGATACTGCGGGATACTCCGGGAGCATCTTTAAAGGAAATCCTGGCGAAAAGCTGGATAGAACCTTGAACGTAATTCATGGATAAATCCTGGAGTTTTCGGTAAAAATCCCTAGAAGATTCCCGGAAGAAATTTTGGACAAAAAAAATCCAAATAGGAACTTGAAAGACGCTATGGGAGGGAATCAGGGAGGAGTTTCTGGAGACATTTCAGCAAAAAATTCTGAAGAAATTTGTGGACAAATCTTAAGGGATGGATTTCTGATTGGGTTTCTTCCAGATTCATTAGCTTCCATCTGAAGTTTGCAGCATCTTTGCAGAAATGTGATTCTTTCCGGTATTTCCTTCTCACCGGTAACTTCTTCCCCTGTTATCCCTGATTATCCAACCAGCTCCCTGACTGTTCAGCACTAAATACTTGTAATAAGATCCTGTTTGACTAGAGTTAAATATTCAAAACCATTTCCATTCATATTAATAGTTACTGAATTACTCGTGAACTCGGTGAGCTTAACTTCTTTGTAGTAGTAAAGTTTTCTATTCATGTAATACATATGTATGGAAAATAGGAAGGCAACAAAGAAATTCTAACCTTGATTCATACAAAACTAAGATGTGTTTTACTTGATAACTTCTATACCACAATTTAATTAAAATGTTTGTAACAACGATGGATGGAAAATGGAGACACAGGAATCGAATCAAACTGTTAATATAATAAAATCGATAATGGTTACACAGTGAGAATCATACTACTGCTCTCTCCCAGCAGAATGTCAAAAATCGTCCTTCAAAATACCATCAACGCTGACCTATCAAGTAGTGCCCACCAGGACGACCGCGAGGAACCCGCTTTTAGCGTCCCGTCACGCAAGCGAGCGGGCTAGATATTGCCCGTCCCGTTGTAAAACTGAAAGTTATGAAAATTAACCGGAGTCTTTGGGCTGGAGCAAAGATAGAGAAAATCATCGTTCTGAAGCTGCGTTTGGGTGAAGTTGGGCTCGCTTGCACTGCGGTGGAACTTGGGCAGCGTGCGGAGCATATTTTCCAGCATGTTCAACAGTAGCCGGAAGAGCGGGCGATCTTCCCGACCGAACTTGATACAGTCCTCCACGATGCGCTTGAGCGCCTGTGGGCAATCGGAACGCACATTGGCCAGATCGGGCCGCAGTTTGCCACAACCTACCATGAACAGGATTTGATCCTTGTTGTTTATGTGATTATAGGGTAACTGCTCGGTGAGCATCTCATACAATACGATTCCGAACGCGTAAACATCACTCTGGAATGAGTATGGATTGACCTCCTTCATCCTAATGACCTCCGGAGCCATCCAGAGAATACTACCGGTCGGTTGATTAGACTGCTGCGAACCGGACCATCGGACCTTGGCCGTGGCCAGACCGAAATCGCCTATCTTGACCGACAGATCGTCGTGCAAGAAGATATTGTTCGATTTGAGATCCCGATGAATGATATTTTTGGCATGTAAATAGTCCATGCCCTGGGCCGCCTGTCGGGCGATATCTATTAGCGTATTCAATTTGAACTTTGTCTCGATAACGTGAATGTGCTTGTACAGGCTGCTGCCCTCGCACCACTGAGTAACGATCGCTAGCGATGGTTTACTTACACAACCCATGAATAACAGTATATTACAGTGACGAGTCTTCTTCAGCATGGCGACCTCGTTCTTGAACGCCTGCAGCTGCGCCGAGCTGGGCGTTTTGACGTTCAACGTTTTCACGGCCACCGGCCCGTGCCAGTGCGCCTTGTAGACCGTTCCGAACGAACCGGAGCCGATGCGCTGCCCGATAAGGATTTCCTCCGCTTGGATGTTCTGCAGGTGAGAAGGAACAGAAATTATTTACAGATTGTTACCATCTAAACTTGAATTACTAGCACAAACTAAAACATACCCAGTTCTCCTCGGACTGTTTGGAGTCCCGTGGCGAGAGCAGATTCTTATTGCTTTCGTCGGCCGACCGTGCCCTCGGACGTTTACTGTGCTTCAGCGTATTCGTCGGTGATGCTTGAGTGGAATGTGAATGCTCCTGGTTGGCTTGAGCCTGCAAAGGAAACGCCTTCCAATTAACATTGAACAAATTAAGAAACATGGAAAGTGAACACCGCACACTGGGACAGAAGGCATAGTAATGGAAGCATATAATCTTCCTAGCATCCTGTTCACTGTGTGCCGATCGTTTTGGGATATTCTACAACTACCTGGAGTGGTCTGCAGTTGATCAATGGCCGATTGTCCACCGCGCCAAACAGCGGCTTCATGACGCTGTTGATGCACACGTTGGGTGCAGAATTGGACCGATCCTGTTGGTTGAGCGAGCGCGGATGTCGCAGACTAGTATTGTAGCCGCCCGTTCCGGGGTTGATGATGCCAACGGTGCTCTCCGGATTGGCCAACAAATGGTGGTAGAAGGTGTTGTCCATGTGCCGTTTGCTGCACACCAGCGGAACCTTGTCCACGCAGCGCTGATGGAACCGATAGTTGCACTGATTGCAGTAGAAACCGGTGAAGAGCAGCCGGCGACAACACTCGCAGAAGGCCAACGAGAAGAACGTCTTCCGGATGAACTGGTGCGAAATGTACGTGGGAAACCCGATGTCCAGGATGCGGACAAACACCTCCTCGCAGTTCAGCATGCTGACGTCCGTGTCCCAGTGGATTGGGTAGTCGCTGTTGGCCGACGTTACCTCACAGATGTCACAGGTGAGGTTACGTCGCTTCAGGGCTTTGGCGAGGGCATCCTTCAGTCGCATTCCGGGAACCACTTGGACTGATGTTCGCTGCTGATTCGGTAGGTGGGCCCGCAGTAGCATCTTGGAGGTACGGCTCAGTGTACCGCACATGCTGTCGACCTGCAAATACGATTTAAAACCGTTAAATATTGATGTGGATAACATAGAGTAGGTACATAAGGAAAAATGATTTTATTATTAGTATTGTTTCAAGATTCACCCATCACATTGATACCGGAAAAGCTGGTTCAGGGTAATAAAATCAAGCGATACTCCAGTGCGAGCTAACTGATAAGCCCTTTAATTTCCAGCGATAGAAGAATATCCAGATATTCATACAATTTGAATAGCGCAGCGTTTGCTTAATTCAGCTCCACGATTTGAGTTCCAAAAGCGGGAACTAAAATTCACCTAGAGTTGGCCGAAGCAAATGCTGGCTATCTGAACAGAAGTGTATTACTTCCCGGATAGAGGTGAATAACAAACCAAAACTAAAGAATAACATATTTTGTCATCATATCTAAATTTGCAATTCTTTAGTTTTTTGTGAATATCTCAGGGTGAAGTAACAAAATATGCTATCATTGTAAAACTTGTAATTGGCAAGTTATTATTAAATAGTATAATAGCTTAAAAATAACAAATTTTATTATCATACTATCCTGCCACAATATCAAAACAATAACATAATTTACCATCATATTAAAATATGTTATTATTTTGACATTCTTTTTACTATTATTTTGTTATTACAATGGCAACAAATTTGCAGTTATCGCACCGCTATCCGTCAAAATGGTGCGCCAAGTTAGCCCAAATGAACAGTCGAATGAATTTTGCGTTCATTTAACGTCAATTGATGGGTTGCTGACGTCTATCTGACGTTGCAGTTATCGAATTTTGTTCGCTAAGTGAAACGTTAACATGTTGCAGTTATCGAACGTCTACTGTATCTTATTTTTGAAAATTTTGTTAGAAGTAAGTACGAAAGATACAGAATGAGGCAATTTAAATTACATAAAATGTCTGCATCGATCAGGAACCGAATATCAAGAGAAAAAAAAATCCAGGAAGAATCCCCTAATGGGACTCCAGGACTAATCCCTGAAGAAACTTCTGTATGAATCTCTGAAGAAACTTTAGGGGGAGTCCCTGAGTCCATCTGGAGGTATCCTTGGCAGTGCTGAAAATTTCATTTCGTCATATCCAAATCCAAATACAATCACAGCTCATTTTAGAAGCTGAACCTGAGAATATGGTATATGAAACACTTGTGCGACTACACCAGTTCTGCAAGAAAGTCACGGAAAAAACCCCTAATTTTCGAATATTAAGGGTCAATGTCACGGACTTCGTTCGAAAAATGCCAATGATATTCACGGTGAATATCATTTGGCATTTTTCAAAGGTAGTCCGTGACATTTACCTTAAATATCCGAAAAATAGTTTCGTGACTTTCTTGCAGAACTGGTTTAGCTGCACAAGGTTTCCATATACCATATTCTCAGGTTCAGCTTCTAAAATGAGCTGTAGGTGTTTGAATTTAGATATGGCAAAATAAAATTTTCAGCACTGATCCTTGGATTTTTCTGCAGGATAAATAAATCCCTGGAGAGATCCCAGAAAAAACTCCTGCAGAGATCTCTGAAAGAACTCTCGAAGAGGTCTATAAAAAAACTTCCCAGATTGGAATTTTTGACGAATCTTATGGGGAAATCCCTCATCAAGCCTTCCAGGTTTTGTTCTAGTTTTTTTTCAGCTGTATAGTAAGTCACTAATCGTAGTCGATACATTCATGTGACTAAAGACACTCGAAATGTCTAACGACAACCGGTTATTGCTGGTAGATGCAATGGAAACCCAAGTAACGACGAAGCCGTATATAAGTGCATCAATTTTGCCATATATTGATAATTAAAATTGTGCATATAATGCTGCATTACTTTAAACCCCTCATTGAAGCAATATTAAAGTCGAAAAGGGCCCCACTAAAATCAAATTAGTGCCACATTTTGCAGCACGCTGACAGCCATTGCTAAAGTAACATAAATGCATGTGCTGTACATTTGCATTTGCACATGCTTAATACGTGCAACACGAAAAACCAAAACAAAAATCTATTTTTAGCACCGTTTCGTTATCGACGGTATTGATGCCCCCACACATGACTGTTTTAACCATTATTTTTTGTCGCCGGGTCGGGAGTCGAACCAGAAGTGTTGAAGACCGCTAGATGAGTTCCATCGCGCTGGCGCCTTGGACCGTGATAACAACAGATTTTTCATTACCTAAAAGGAAACTGATCTTCTGTCTCAATCATTGCAGTAGAAGATAAAACGACTGTCATATGTAATAGAATACAGTAATTTATCACATTCTGATAAATTACTGATAAATACATAATGCATTTTAGAAGATATTTAATCAATAATTAATTAATTAATTCAATAAATTAAAACGTCGATTAAAACACCCTTCTTGCCCCTAATTGTGATTTCCATCATTATTAACATGTGATAGCAACCTACAGAAAAGAGAAAAGGTCATCTACAAAAAGGTTTTATGCAATTCAGTATCATAATTTCAATTTTATATAACCCATTTTGGTATCATAATGTTCAACTTTTCCGCACTGGTTCATTATGCAACTGAAATGAGTTGCATAATGAAAAATAGTTGCATAATGTTCATAATGCAACTCATTTGAGTTGCATTATGGATATTATGCAACCCAAATGGGTTGTATAATGAAAAAAACATTGCATAAAATTTTGTATGTTACTCGTTGCAAAACTCGATTTTTTCAGCACTCTTCGTATTTATCCAACTCGGCAAGCCTCGTTGGATAAATGTACGACTCGTGCTGAAAAAATCAACTTTTTGCAACTCGTTACATAAATAACTATTGCTGTCGTCGATCGGCGGCTCAAATGAGGATTAAGTTGGTCGGGAGTCGAACCAGAAATGTTGAATACTGATGGAGTTGACCGTAAAGTTGTTGAATCTTCTTGATTTGATTTGTTTACCATTAGAGTCAAGCTTTTATAATTGTATTGTTAGAGCAAACTTTGCTAGTTTGTACATTGCATTTATTCAGTTTTTCAGTGTTGAATTATTGAATTATCTTATATCACCTTTTAATGAACCCTAATGTAAAGAAAAATGCAATGCATCATTACATTGATAATGCCAATCTAAAGGATTATTGCATGACAAGTGTGGAATTACTGCATTTCACATTGCAGATGTTGATATTCAGTCTAATTCGTGCAATGCTATAATGCTTGTGGTTACTTGGGAAGTTTGTCTTAATAAGTATCAATTGTATTTGACAAACGAGAAAAATTGACTTCACTGATTCCCTGTCTTTGAGCCAAGTTAGGTATAGAGTCTACAGTCTCCGATTGGCAGCTTCATATTTGATGGAGACTTTCAATCCAACGGGTTGTGCAGTCGTTATCCGAATGAAGAGAATGATATTCCGTGCAATATATAACCATTCAAAAGGTTGAATTGGGTACCAGACCAGGTCCTTGCTGGATATCGCGAAACAGATGAATGGCAGATAATAGATTCGTCAATGTCGTAGGGCATAGTATGTGACTATTGTCGAAAATTTGAATGCTCAACCAAAATAATAAGCAATCCCGAGCAGAGGGGAATATCAAATTAATAACTACGAAATCACAAAACCTGTTTTTATATCTTGTTTTGTTATTATTGAATTATCAAGGCATTACGTTTCCATAACATGTTTTGTTGGACAATTTTATTTTGTTATGACCAAGCAATTGGTATGCAGCCCTTAAATAACATTTCAATATTACATTCTGTTGTGGAACAAGTTTGGTTATTATTGTATTATTGAGAGTGCACAAATACTTTATGGTATTGCTATCTAAACTAAAACAAATTTTGAAACAAAACCTACGTCATTCTACAACGTTATTTACAGCATTTTAGGGAAAGCAACTGCATATTCACTCATCAATTTGTCTTCCTCTTCCATTTATCATTACATCCAAACTGAGACAAAGTGCATGCCCCATATCATTAGCTAGTATTCCGTGGGAAAAAGTTTGCATAATGCACCAGAAAAACTATTTAACGATTTTTTGAAAAGTGCGCAAAGTTAGGCCCTAGGTGCGCAAAGTATGGTACGCTTACGGTATCACATTTGATAAGAGGTGTGGTATATTACGTGACATGGAGGTGCTGTAATGTGTACAAAACAAAGTCCCTGCTGGGCGGCGCGAGGTTTTGCTAAATTTCTGAAATTGACTGAGTGGTAGCTGAAAAGTACCCAAAATACCAGCCACTGCCCAAGTGGCGCAGTAATATCGGCGTTGTTGTGGAGTTAGCGTATTGAAAAGATATGGTCTCTCGTGAAACATGCTTCGTAATTACACTGTTGAAAACGCTTTGACATCCACGTGCAGCACAACAGAACATGTGTTCGATGAACAAATTGAGATTTGAATTATGAAAATGCTACGGTCAACCTTGGCTTGGTCAGCCAAAGCAAAATCAAGAAATTGAATGCTTCGTAATGATTACTTTGAAGTCAACACGGAGAAACTGAAAAACTCAAAATTAGGTACTTTTAAACTTTTTCATCTCCCTTTTCATGCGCTCTTTCTATTGTTGTCAGAGAGTGAAGAGAGAAACACCCCAACTTTTGCAGTTCCGTGCGTCAAGCCAAAACTGAGTTTCTAGCACAGTACTCAAATTTGAGTGAATACAACCTAGTCAAAATTTCGGTTGAGTTGAAAAAACTTAAAATTAGGTATTTTTTTCACATGGAAGCTAGCGGGAACAACCCAACAAAAACATCGATTCCATCAACTCAAAATTGGCTTGACGCACGCAACCCCGAAGTTGGGTGGAAAGAACCCACTTTTGGGTAGTTTCGTCTCTCCGTGAATACTTTGGGCCTAGGCTGGGCAGATATGCTATTGGTGATTTGATGGTGCATGAAGAAGAAGAAGAAGAACGATGGTGTTTTGAAAAATCCTATCCCTACCACACAGGAGAAGATTTTAAAATGCCTCTATAAAATCTAAAACAAAATCTTATTAAAAACGGTTTGATGTACGGTGTAAGACTTTGGACGGACTACATATTGAACGTATAAATTTAAATTTAACTTTTTTTTTCTTGGTAAGGTACTTAATTTGTACCAATCACCAATTGGGTTTTCAAATTAAGAATAATATATTGATTTTTTGATTTTATTCGAAAGAGCACCTTTTTTTAAGCCAGTATGTTTTTTTTTCAGATTTTTAAAACTTTATTTTGATACCTAAATTCAATTACAAAAAGATTTTTTGAAATCACCTTTTGACAGCTGGGCAACTGCTTGACAGCTCCGCCCAGTACGAAATGCGACGAGGGGTGATTCGACAAATCGCTCCCATACAAACTTAAAATCGATTTTTAAATAGGTTCCCGGGCACCAAAGTTCATGAAAATTTGGATGTCGGCTCAGTTTGGCATGTAGGTTGTGAATATGGAATTATCTCAACACCACTAAAGAAGCCAATTGCAGCTGGTCTATGGAAAATTCCACGTGTAAGGCAATTCGGGTTTTTTCTTAACTCACGATGACCAGATCGGTTCAGTCGGATTTGTTGTTGATGGAAAAAATAAAACTGGATCACATGAGATCAATATTGTCAAAATTGGAGAAAATTCATCGCAGATATAACCATTACATAGTTTACCTTCTTTATTTTATTGTCTGCTGTTTCATATTATGAAGTAAAAAATAAAGGCATTGCAACTTCTAGAAATTTCATCAGACTCTTCCGTATTTTTTATTTTATTCATTGCTATAATTTGAGTTTTGGATAAATATAGCATCATAGCTATTGATATGTTTATCTTTGTGTTAATTTCCTTCTTTCAATATCCCAGTCCCGTTACGGTGCCAAATTCCTATCACTTTTCTACGATTCCCAATTCTTATAGGTTAAGTAAAATTTTACCTTCAAAAAGTGATACATCTGCAAATGAGTTTTTTTTTATCTCAAAATTGAGTAAACTTAGTTGAATTTATATGTCATTTTAACAGTACTGCTATTCTAACCTCTAATTATAACGTCAAAAAGTACCGAACAGACTATGTATTACGAAGTAATGAATGTTAGTGAGAGTGGAGATAGCAAATATGGTACCTTCTAAATAATTCTAATTTATGTCAACTATACAGACAATTCTGCTCAATTGATGATTGCATTTGTCTATTATAACTTTTTTCTTTCGATCTATTATTATTCGATCATATATTGTTTGACATTATGTCATAAATATCTTTTTTCATTACTAAAAATAATCTAAAACAGAATAAAACTAAACAGCATCTGCAGAAGTAATCATATCGCTCACGTAGGTACATGTATAATCGCCGTTCTCACAACGCGAACAAAACAAAAAATTAAAAAAAATCATCTCCGTCTGGAAAGAATCTTTGTCACCGCCAAAATGCACCCCATGACGAAGCTCAATCATAAATAGTCGACTAGCAACATTTTCGTCGTTCTCTTTGTTCCGAAACAGCCGACGACGGGCCATGCGAACGCCACCACTGTTATTAGTGTTACAGTGCACATGTCTGCGCACCGCGATAGCGCTGTTGGTAAGAGAGAGAGGTTCATTGTTTGATCTTGCATTCAAATCTCTGTCTATTTTTGTCCTGCGACTGGCAAACATGAAATGGGGGAATGGGGAAACTGGCAATACGTAGAACCAGTAAAGCTTCTATCGTCCCTCACTGCAAGTGCTGTGATAGCCTCATTGGTAAAGGCGACTGAAAATTTACGATAGCAGGATTGGAGGTTCAAATCCCGTCCATGTTTGTAAGTTTTATAATGAATTCGAAATTTTTTTATGTGACCTGTTATTTTCTAAAAATAGAATAACACACTTAAAATAATTACCCAAAAATGAGTAAAAAAAAGTTAGTTTTTACCCTAATTTTGCTTTCGAAATGTTATCAATAACTCTTTAATATCAAAATTTGTTATTGAAATATTTCCCAAATTCACTGTTATTAAGTTGTTATTGCCACTAACAAAACATGTTATTAAATTGATTTTTCAGGAACAAATTTTTGTTATGTGACTTGTTATTTTGCCGCTTATGACAGCCAAGTTTATAACTCAATATGTTATGTTAATAACATGAAAATTACTAATTCCGTTATGCAGTTATTTTGCCAAAATAACGCATTTTGTTATGCTGTTGTTTTTCTCTTCTGCTCGGGATATCGATGCATTTAACGCGTCATACTGCTAGGGTGAAGATTAGGATGAATTATGTCAATACAATTTTACGGCTCAATATATGTGTTTAGTAGAATGAGAGGTAACAGTTTCTGTAGATTAATTCTGGATTTCTGTCTACCCAAGTAACAATGGCTGCTAAATAACAGCTTATTCAATGAAAAACGGTTTATTCAGCTGTTTACAGCGGGGTGCCTATTCATACACGCTCAGAAAACCGTTCTGATAAACGTGAACAAACAAACGCAAATATGGGAACAAGCAAATATACACCGTGAACTGGAACTAGTTCCAGCTGTCAGTATGGGCGTTCTAGAAACCGTGACATCTAGTTCACGGTGTACATTTCTTAATGTTGTTATCGTTGCTATGCATAGTTCCCGTTTGTTCCCGTTGCCGTGACTGGGAGTGCACGTATATCGGAACGGCTTTTTTTGCGTGTAAGACAAAGCAAAATTCCATGAGTTTTCCAGAAGAGAACTTTGAAAATTTTTATTCAAAAAAATACTTAAGTTTTTATAAAATTTATATTTTTTTTAATAAAAATCTACAGAAATGTCCTAAAATTAGTAAACATTTCAAGAAAAATGCTCAAGGTATATTACCTATTCAAGAAATTCAACCAAATCGCACAATCTTCTAATATCTTTTTTGCAATTTTTTTTTCGAGAATAAAACAAAAATCGGTTACAGAATATTTATAGATTTGTCTCAGAATTCTTTTAGACCAATTGCTTTGAAATTTGCACTTAAAATTTCTTTCACAAAGAAATGACATCCCACCACGCCGTATCACCGTTGACTCTTCATCGATTTTCTCTTTTGGCCGGAAAATCATTTTCGATTGTTTTTGTTGTTTTGGATATTAACCCAAGTCGTCCTTCACCGAAGCGTACCGAGACATTCGAACATAATCGAAATAATCCGAAGAGAAATCGATCATTGTAGATACGCCCGTATGATACTAAACGCGAGACTTGCATGTTTGCTTCCTACACGGAGAACTCGATGTACACAAAGCAACAAGTAACTTTCACGCAGCGACCGAAAAGACAAAAGAATATTCACGCAGATTTGTGTACCACCGGATCAGCACATTTCTTGTATTGAGCCAGTCGTACACAAATATGCGTGAAAAATCTGAAAAATCCTTTGTCTTTTTGCTCGCTGCGTGAAAGTTACTCGTGCGCTGTGTTGTTTTATTTAAGGGTAAATTCTCATCGCTGAAATTCTCATCGGATTTCTACCACAGTGCCTCCTTTAACCTTCCGTAACTCGCTCGGTTGGCCACCACCGTCAGCACCACGCTAATGCTGAACACAAAAAGCGAGATTTTTTCAACGTGTTGTACAAAATACAACAGCGCCGCGATCGCTCGAGGGTTAAATTCTTTCGCAGTTTCTCACAGAATTGTTTTCTTTGATGAATTTATCAAAGTTTCGATCCAGAGGTTTACAACGTATTGGCTCCCATGAATAGTTCTTTCCGAGAATTGTTCGGTATTTCTTCGGGATCGATCATAGAGTTGATGGTAGCATTCTTCCAAAGGTTTTCCCAATATGCTACAATTTCTCACTGGATTCCTCTCGGAGATGCTTCCAAAACTTATGCAAAGTTGCAACAGGATATTTTCTAGTGGTCTATCGGGATAACTTTCCAACAGTTTTTCTCGGGATTTTTGCAGAAGCTCTTCCATATATTTTTAATGCTTCTAGTGAGCTCTTTGAAGAAAGCACGACACTAGACAACGGACTAGCATGCAACGCCCAGTCAATGACACAGCCGAAAACTTTTCCTGACAGCTGCGGCGGGAATCGAACTCACGCTCCCCAGTACGATGCGACTAATTGCTTGGTGACACTAGCCGCACGACTACGAAGCCACACAGAAGGGTTTCCAATATTTTTTTCTTGGATCTCGTAACAAGATCGCTCTCACAGGTTTTCACAGTTCCTCCTTGAATTGCCATAATATTTCCTCCTGGGATTGCTCCCACAACTATTTTTCGAGAAATCTCAGTTTCTCAGGATTTCACACGAGACGCGAAATGAGACAAGACATAACACTTATCGTTCTTACAATCGTCAAGAAAAGATTAAAATTGCCTTTACGTCGACCGGTTTCGGGCGTGATCTAGCCCATCTACAGGACAATGTCCGACTGACTGCGTTGGTTTTCGTACGTTGTTCGTACACGTCCAAAAACGAAGAGATGCTACTGTATTGTCAAGTCAGTTAGGGCGAAGAGGCACGATACGATTGGGGGATCATCCTCATTCATCAATGGCTCTTTGCTGTTTGTGATGATCATGGACGTTAGACCTGTTCACTTTGAAACTTTTTTTCTCCGATTCTCCGTGACACATCAAACTATCAATCCACATGTAAAAATAAGTCTTCAGTCCAAAATTGAGCCAAATGGATGAAGATTTAAAGGTGTATCAAATCGATTTTGTGTTTTTTTTAGCAGTTTTCACATAAATTTACTCAGAAATTCACAAAGTTGCTCCGAAAAGATGCCGGAGATACCGTTAAGATATAGTTAGAACAATACTCTACAACTTTGCCGAAGACACTACGGTGTTTAAATTGCGTATTTCGAAGTTATTCAACAATTTTAGTTAAAAAAATCACGAAAAAACACGATATTTTTACGATTGTACATATAAAAGTCATGTAATTTTACATTGTTTTAGGTGACTAAATTAATTAGCGATTACTCCTTGGTATAACGAACATTTCGTCCATACATCGTTTTTGTGTAGGAATTCGTTTTCATTGACTAATTATCAAAACTATGTCACGTTGATACTAAAAATCGCACAGAGTTACCAGCACGAATTAAAACAAAGTTACCCATGATTAAGACGTCATGCCATCGTATTCTAATGTCTTTTGATTCAAGTATCAGAAATGGTGCAGATGGTAAGGCTCGAGCTTGCGGATCAGGAGGTCCCAGGTTCAAGCTCAAATACATGATAAACTTTTTTTTCTTTTATTGTAGCAGTTAGGATGATGAATCTGCCATGACTTACACGCAATCTCCCAAAGAATAATGATCGGGACCTGCCAATTAAGCCCATTACAGGACTAGCTAGATATTTAGTTTATACTTGTTGACAATAAATCGTGTCGACGAGATCAGCTGGGCGAAATATTGAGCATCTGTTTGATAATGATCAATTTAGCTAAAACAATTCAATATGATGATGGAACTGCTTCTGGATGCAACATTTTACAGACAACTGTAGGTGGAGCTTACTTGTTATCTATCTACCCATAAATCAGCACAACTACACGATGAAGGGAAACTTCATTCTTACTATGCACTCTACGGTTCCGAAACAATGCTATGATGCCAAATTGCAATGAGATGCAGTGCGTAGCTTCATCAACTTATAGCAGGATCGAGACGCAAAAAAATGCTATTCCAGGACTCGAACCTTGAATCTTCGAATCCACAATCTCATGCTCAACCACCTGCACCAAATTTAAACTGATGCAGATGAGGCAAAGAAGTGTAAAGACGTTTAAATCATGGGTAACTTTGTTTTATTTTATGCTGGCAACTCTGTACAATTTTTAGTATCAACGGGACAAACTTTTAATAATTAGTCAATGAAAACGAATTCCTACACTAAAATGATGTATGAACGAAATGTTCGTAACACATAGGAGCAATAGCTCATAAAATTGGTCACCTAAAACAATGTAAAATTACATGACTTTTACATGAAAAATCGTAAAAATATTGTATTTTTTGGTGATTTTTTAACGAAAATTGTTGAATAACTTTGAAATACGCAATTTAAACACCGTAGTGTCTTCGGCAAAGTTGTAGAGTATTGTTTTAACTATATTTTAACGGTATTTTAGATACCTTTTTGGTGCAATTTTCTGGATATTGAAGTACATTTTCGTGAAAATGCTCGAAAAAACACAAAATCGATTTGATACACCTCTAAACCTTTATCAATTTGGCTCATTTTTGGACTGAAGCCTTGTTTTTGCGTGTGGATTGATAATGTGATGTGACACGGGTAGGTCAAAAAAAGTGAACAGGTCTAATGGACGTGTACGAACAACGTACGAAAACCAACGCAGTCAGTCGGACATTGTCCTGTAGATGGGCTAGATCACGCCCGAAATCGGTCGACGTAAAGGTAATTTTAATCTTTTCTTGACGATTGTAAGAACGATAAGTGTTATGTCTTGTCTCATTTCGCGTCTCGTGTGTGTCGTGAAGTTCTTACGTTAGCGAAAACTGTAAAAGTTAATAGTTCTCAGGATTTCTTCCGAAGTTCTTTGGAGTTCGAAGTTCCGAAGTCTGCAGAGTTTCCCGTAAGATTTCACTTGCATTATTTTCGACATTTCGTCAGAAATTTCTGACAACGTATTTCGTTTTTATCAAATTCGTGATACATATCTAAACAACTCAATTTGTTTTCAATTAGTTCTCATCCCCTGCTCGGGTATATAGTGACTGTAGTTATTGCGGAAGATGCGGTGGAAAGTTTGTCTGAATAGATGACCTCTTTACGAACCGCATTTGATGTTTCTAGTCTGACAATTATCGCACTTCACTTTTAAAATTAAATTCATTTAACAAGCTGGCTAACGAGTGTTTAAACAGAATTAGAAGATTACTACCAGAAAATGAAACTTCAAGATGACAAAAGCTAGTAATTCGAGCTAAGCTCAATTAGTTCTAGTACTTCAAGCTCACCTTTTGATAGATTGATCTATCTGTGACTTTCTCAGTACAGACTGCTTCTTGGCTTGTAATAACTAAGTTCTCAGAAACAGTAATGATAAATAGATTCTTAATTAATTATTACATGACAGATTGCTATTGAACTAGAAACAGGAGCGCTTTATCAACGAAGTATCGCACGGTATCTTATCATTATAAAAACTATCCTTTTCTGTAGCAAATGAACGAAACGGTAGAACGTACCGATGCAATAAAACGATACCGATACAATAAACGCTTCGAAATATTGAAGATGTATCTAGAACATCCGAAGCCATGAAAACCTTATTTTTGAAATATACAAAGGATTTAGTGCTTGTCCGAGGCTTACAGGACTTATTTTAACAATATATCTATTGAACAATAATATATTGAACGGCTGTTCGGGCTCGTTTGGAAGTTGACCATAAATACTAACTTCTTTTCCCGATCAGCCTAGATAGCTGTGTAGTGTCGTTAGCGGTTGTCTCAATTTGGAATAACACTACGGATCGCCTGATCCAGAGGTAAGAGTCCACTAAACAGGTGACCCCTAATTCATGGTGTTATGCGGCTTTATGCTTACTGTGCCAAGGAATGAACGGTTAGGGGGGTCTAATAAAAACCTAACCACAAACGGAGCCTGTGGAGATTTACGGCGTCCTCCACACTTCTGTATAGGTTATCTTGTAAACCCAATTTAGCTTCTTTCATAATAAATTAAGTGTCGTGCCTCGAGCATATTTTAGAATAACGTTAACAGTAGTTTCAACCTTTCCTTATGAATACCTTCAAGCAAGCTCTTGTATTCAGCATCTTTTCGCTGATATTTGGCAGTATTGCTATGATGATTATATCATCTGAAGTAGCTCAAACATTGATTTGAGATGCTTCAGTTTTATGGAATACTTAGGTAGTACAGTTCATGGATAACTTAACATAGAATTGCACCTAAACCAACTCTGCATGAGCAGAATTTGTCATGAGTTGACTGATCGGCATGTGTCGAATGAAGAGTCTCCATTTGAACCTCTTTGCACTTTTGAGTGTTCCTTCGCAAAATTTGCGTATTCAGGCGTCCCTGCTCAACAAATTAGGGAACCTATACTAATTGGTTACGACCACATTTTATGGATAACTCGCTTCCATTGCTACTCCATGAGAGTTCCATTGTGGTTTTGTTACTACAACGCCCTCCATTGTGGTATACCGTCATAACTATTGCTTTGAAAGAAGCTTGTCCTCTGCGGTCTGTGCGGACCTCTGATCTGTTCAAATTCAAAATATCTTCGAATAAACCAATTTTTTGTATACCGTATTACCCCGCTAATACGACACCGGCTGTTGTCGTATAACCGGGGTAAACTTTTAATTCGACAAACTGGTCACCATGCACCACTATACTCATTGATATTTGGCAACTCTATTTTTGTTTTTGTTTTGATTTCCGGATTTGTTATGAAACATAATTTCAACGAATATTGTAGCGGTGCGAATGAAAAGCTCGTTCTTTCCACAATTGTTGCCATCCTCAGTTCATTCCGGTTGGTCTCCAGGCGGTTTGGGTGTCGAATAGCACCAACTCAGAACTTCCGGAATTGGCGGCTGCAAGAGGAGCTTCTGCGGGTGCGAGTATAAGCGCAATATCAAACTGTTTTGCATTTACAATGTACATCGCTGTGACAATTGAACACTTTTTAATTCGACATGTGTCGAATAAGCGGGGTACGAATTAAAAAGTGTCGTATTAAAACGTGTCCAACCAGCGGGGTAAGACGGTAGTTACAAATCTCTAGCTTCCGCCCGAGAATTGTAACTATAGAATCGACTTAGTGGGCACTAAAAAGCTCTGCTTACTTCAAATTCCAGGAGCAAATGGGGCTTTGTCCTTTATTCTTCAGAGAGATTTGAGTATTTCAAACATGTTTTGAACTCCTGTAGTTTTCTATTGGGTATTTCCGACATTGCATTGCATTGTATAAAGAGGAATGAGAAGGAATGCTTCCAGATTTGTCTGGTTACCTCGTTTTTTTTTACTGAAATGCTTGAAACGCATTGTTGATTATTATTGGCTAACATTGCCTATTCATGTGAACTCACATGCCTCCCAATTTGGGATGTCCACAGTGACTCTTTTACACAAAGTTGTATACGTTTTCAAGAAAGCACTCGCTCAAACGTAGTTTTTGGTTGGGTGATTTCTTGAATATTAAGGATGCTTTCGATGACGTGCCTTTCAATGTCACAAGCTACCTCCAATAAGCTATAGGCTCTCTTTGCGCTTATGCGTGTTACAGTGTCCTTTTCAGGGCACTGATTAAACCCGTTGTGGTATGGGCTATGAGCTCTCGATGCGTTTACACGTTCATTCTCCTTTTCTAGGGTGCCCCTTCCTATTTCATCACCTTTCCCTTTCCTAGTTTCCATCCCTTGTCCCATTCTCCCTCAGGTAAATGATGGAATAAGCCGGCCTTCTGTTACTGTACCGATGGGAACAACTATACCTGAATCAAGAGTCACTTTGGTTATCTGACAGATCTATACATCGCGGGCGGTTTATGTGTGCGTGCGAATAAGGGCATTCAAAGAGCGGCAGTTTACGGTTAGACAGGAACGGGAACGCATCGGTACAATGGCGACGACGCTGAAAATTGGTGAGTAAAGTGAAAACGGCCGAAAACCTCGAAATAATGTGGAACTGCGATACGAACTGGAGAAAAGTGAAAACATGAGAACAATTAGATCAACGTTCCCGTTCTTCTGGGCGATTGAAAACCGTTTTTAAGCGAAAAAAAAATGGATTCGGCATCATAAAAGAATGGGGCCCACCGACGCTGGGGCATAGTACCCTTCCTGAACTAGCGTGGGTTTTTATTTGGGGTTATGTTGATTGAAACCATGAATGGTGATTATTGATGGGAGTTGCATATGTGTTCGTGACATAATTGAATGATTCATCGTTGATTTGCTCTCACTATCCGAACCTCATGTCAAGTGTCAATTTGTTTTTGCTCTCGTCGGTTTTTTTTTAAGATCGTTTCGCGTATTTGTAAACATACTTTTTTTTACCGTCTATGCCAGTGGTGACATGCTCCATAATGTTCAGGTGAATACAGTGATTTGGGGGAGAGTTGTTATTGCTAGGCATTAGTGAAAGAAGGTTTGTGGAGGTATGTAAACAAGTGTATCATCTGTTTATATTGCAAATGTGACAGACAATATTGAATTTTTATGTATGAAAATGTGTTTCGTGTGATAAAATGGTATTTGCTCAACATCTGATTAGAGTTTTCATGTAGTGCAGTTGTTCAATTGTGTGTATTTTGCGAGCGGAACCACCTGGAAGAGTTATGAAAACCTGGCGGAAAAATGTGTCGACCATTTTAGTATAAAAAAAGGGAACTTGAAGATACGGAACAAAGAGCCGGTATGTGTGGGTAGCACACAGTGCATGTGGGTAGCACATGTAAAATGAATGGCTACGGCGTGGGGGGGGGGGGCACACGATGCATGTGGATAGCACATGAATTGAGAATTATAGCCGAGATTATAGCAATGGTGTGGGCAGCACACTTGTATACGAGCAACATACCTGAAATTGTTAAATAAGATAATTATGTTAAATAAAGTGAAATTCCAACACAGTGTATTTTGATTATTTTTAGACGCAACAGTGGTTCCTCCGTTCAAACCAGGACACGACACTCGTAGCGATTGGCTCAAATGGAAACGCGTATTGGAGCGCTATTTGAAGCTGAGCAAAGTGACCGATGAAGAAGAGAAATGTGACCTGTTGTTGGTACTCGGTGGTATTGAATTGCAAGACCAATATGAGAAAATTGTCCATTATGAAGTTATGACCACCGATGCTGAGACAGATGAACAGAGAGTTGACAAATATGCGTCGATCATCCTATCGCTTGACAGATACTACGTACCCAGAACAAACAAGCGATATGAACGTCATCTGTTGCGCAGTATCAAGCAGGAAGAGACCGAATCATTCGACAATTTCGTTAACCGCATACGAGAACAAGCCAACAGATGTGAATTCGCTGACGTCAGCGATGCTACGATCGATCAAATAATCGAAGGCTGTCTCTCCCAAGACTTCCGCAAGAAATTGCTGTCGGAGGACAAATCTTTCGAGGAAATACTGCAGCTGGGAAAAGCAATGGAAGACCTGCAAACTCAGTGTAAGGCGTATGTGAAAGATGTTCGTCCATCAGAATTCGTACAACGAGTGCAGTCGTCCTCGCAGCCATCAAACAAGTCAGCAGTGAGATGTTTTAGATGCAACCGTTTGGGTCGCGCGACTAGAACAAATGCTTAGCATCTGGTGTGCCATACATGTGGCGAGCTTGACCACTTCAAAATTTGCTGTCCAAAAAAACGCAAATGGGATGGAAGTGACAACTCGGGACCTGCTAAGAAACAAAAGGTGGCGTTCAGGAGAGGATTATACTGCGTCAACGCTGGAGATAAAAGCGATACCTTGGCTTTCGAAGTTGGTGGCATAAAAATACAGATGTTAGTTGATTCCGGTTCACCGCCTAATATCATCACACAGAAGACTTTCGGAGAGCTGAAACGAGCAGGAGCAGATATCATCAACGAGCGCGAAGCATTGGAAGAGAGCAAGCAATACCAAGGATACGGATCATCAGACACCATCCACTTCAGTAAGGCTTTCGAAACCGAAATAAAAATACCAGGTGAAGAAAATGGAGTCTGGAGTTACGTTCTGGTTTCTCCTAATGGGCAAACCAATTTACTATCCAAATCGACGGCTTTTGCTCTCGGAGTACTGAGAATCGGCTATGACGTTGGAAGCGAAGTCAATATCATTACTGGCGCTGAACAAAACCCTAAATCGCCTTTCCCAAAAGTGCCAGGAATTCAGTTGAAAATACACATTGATCCATCCGTCACTCCTGTATGTCAGCCAATACGACGTTTACCTATCGCTATGGAAGCAGAAGTTGAACAACAGATACAAGAGTTACTGGCACAAAAGATCATAGAGAAGTTTGAACATCCCACAAGCTGGGTATCTCCACTAGTTCCTGTCCGGAAAAGCGATGCGAAACTCCGTCTGTGCGTCGACCTTCGAGCAGCGAATAAGGCAGTACTAACCGAGAAATATCCGATGCCCAACATAGAAGAAGCTTTATCGTCTATCCACAAAGCTGAAATGCTGTCAACGCTTGATTTGGAGTCCGCATTTTACCATCTTGAGCTTGAAACAGAAAGCCGTGATATAACTACATTTGTTTCGAGAAGTGGACTGTATCGTTTCACACGACTCGTTTTTGGAATAAAAAGCGCTCCGGAGCTATTCCAAAAGACAATAGCAAACCTTATCGGCGGGATCAAAGGGGTCATAATATACCTCGATGATATATTGATCTTTGCTGATTCAGTCGAAGAACACGATCGCATTCTTGCATTGGTAATGGAGCGGCTGAAAACCTTCAACCTAAAGGTAAACGAAAAGAAGTCCGTATTGAGAGCATCAAGCGTTGAATTTCTTGGGTTCAAAGTTTCGAAGAAGGGAGTAAGTCTCACTGAAACGAAGATTAAGGCATCTCTGGACATGCGCGCTCCACAAACAACTAGTGAGCTGCGTTCACTTCTGGGTACTGCACAGTTCTTTGGAAAGTTCATTGAGAACCTTTCAATGCGTACCCATCACATGAGGCAACTACTGCATAAGGGAACCGCGTTTTGTTGGAAGCCATGCCATCAAAAGGAACTTGACGATCTGAAAACGTTAGTAGGGAAACATTAGACTAACACCATAGAATAACTCGTTTCGTTTCTTACAGGTCGATAGCAGATCAAAGGACGCTCAAGTATTACGATCCTCGTGATAAAACGTATTTGATAACCGATGCCGGTCCGAGCGGCCTGGGCGCAGTTTTAGCACAAGCAGAAAATGATGAAATTCGTCCGGTTGTGTGTATTTCTCGAAGCCTCACACCTTGTGAAACCAAATACTGTCAAACCGAGAAAGAGTGTCTCGGAATTATCTGGGCTATGGAAAAATTGTATATCTATCTCTACGGAACACGTTTCACCCTCATTACGGATTGTAAGCCGCTTGTGTATTTGCTTGACCGCGTCCGTTCGAGACCATCTGCTCGAATGGAGAGATGGATATTACGTCTCCAGAATTTTGACTTCGATACACGTTATGAACCGGGCGACAAAAACGTTGCCGATGCTTTCTCAAGGCTTTGTTCACCCCAGCCCCATGGTGCTCACGAAACAGATGTTGTGAGCTGGATAACACCTTACATGCAGCCATGTAGAATCAGCAAAACTGAACTGGAACGAGTCAGTGCAGAGGATACGATTTTGAACAAAATCCGTGAAGCTTTGACAACAGGGGATTGGACGGACGTTCCAGCTCAGTTCAAAACACTTGGAATCAAAGAGGAACTGTCCCAGTACGGTGAGTTGATTCTACGTGGAGACCGAATCGTCATTCCTGCGGCTCTTCAACGAAGAGTCACAGAGATAGCGCATCTTGGTCATCAAGGATCGACAGCGATGAAAGCACATTTAAGATCGAGATTGTGGTTTCCAGGTAAGAGTTAAAAGGATGTGTTTGCCAATAATTACCTCTATAAATGTTGATTACGTTTCAGGGCTAGATGACCTCGTAGAAAAGACCTTGAAAGCGTGTAAGGAATGCACGATGATGGCGAAACCTGATCCACCGTGCCCAATGGCAAGAAGACTACCGACTCTCCCGTGGCAGGATGTTGCAATGGATTTCATCGAAGGACTGCCCCAGGATTACTCATTGCTCGTAGTAGTTTGCTACACAACTCGATACACAATGGTAGAACCAATGAAGCATCCAACTTCGTCGATGGTGGTGATGGCACTGCTGAAAATGTTCAGCAAATTTGGCATCCCTCAATCGATAACAACTGATAATGGCCCTCAGTTCCGTGCCGCAGAACTCGCAAAGTTTTGCAACTCCTACAATATACATCTGAACCTAACAACTCCGTACTGGCCGGAACGCAACGGTGCTGTCGAAAGACAAAACCGTAATTTGAAAAAGAGGATTAAAATCAGTGTGGCACAGGAGACCGATTGGAAGCGGGATCTCTACGAATATCTCTTGTTCTATCATTCGACCCCTCAGGAAACTACCGGCCTGTCTCCAGCAAAAATGATGTTTAACCGAGAGCTGATTAGCTATCTACCGACGATTCAGGATCCGAAGAGAGTATTCTTTGAAGGAGCAGAAGAACGTGATGCGTTGACCAAGGAACGTAAAAAGCAATATGCCAATACAAACAGACATGCCAAAGAATACGATCTTGTGGCGATCACGGTGTCTTAATGCGTAATTTGAAACTAGGATCAACCCAACCAAACTTCCGACCAGAAGAGTTTGAAGTAATCGATGCGAACGGTAGTGAACTTGAGGTCAGGTCTAGAGAAACCGGAAAGGAGTACAAGAGAAACCGAACTCATTTGAAGAAACTATCCTCTCACGACTCCAGCGACGTTGATATACAATCAGGTCTACAACCACTTCCATTAGACGTTGTCGACGACTGTCGGGAACCTATCAGTAACGGGTCTCATTGCGAACAAGAGCAGACGAGCTTCGAAGTGGTACAGGAAGAAGAGGATAGTCGCCCCCGAAGGAAAAGAAACGCTCCAAGAAGATACAGAGATTTTCACGTGTATCAGTAATCGCTGAACATTTTAAAGACAAGATATTCACTAATAAATAAGAATTAAATGAAAGCTATTGTCTTGGCTATTATAGATGTTAAATCCAAATTGGAGGAGGGATGTACCGATGGGAACAACTATACCTGAATCAAGAGTCACTTTGGTTATCTGACAGATCTATACATCGCGGGCGGTTTATGTGTGCGTGCGAATAAGGGCATTCAAAGAGCGGCAGTTTACGGTTAGACAGGAACGGGAACGCATCGGTACAGTTACCTGATACCTATGTTCGTTTTGAATATGTCGAATCTGCATATGAATCACAACAAACATAAGACCTATTCAAACAAGACCGTTCGCAATGCTGTTTTATTTTGTATGGCGAGTTTTAAAATTTTTAAAACTCGCCATACAAAATAAAACAGCATTGCGAACGGCCTAACGTCAGATATACAAATTAAAAAATGCTTAAATATTATGGAAAATAGAGCAGAGCGTCTTCGTCAATATTTTTCTGCATGTGATTATCTGCATTCTACAGGTTTGACGAAGAAACTACCTATTTTCATTTTCTTCTTGTTTTTTTTTTATAGAAAATTGATAGTTTATACAGGGGAACCTACCTATTTCCGGCAGTTTTGTTCTCTTCGTCATATATTTTTTTGGTACCCGGTGAACTCAAATCGTTTCCAACCAAGCTGAGTTATATGCCCAAATTTCAGCAATATGACCCACAAAAACCCCCATGATGAAGAGAACAAACCTCCCGATAATACCCATCGTCACCCTAATTTTTGGTTGAATTTATCAAAAATCATTCTTATCCATAGTCGCTCTTTAAAATATGTAACAGAACAAGTAACTAAACTTCCTCAAAACTGGCAACCCTGAGCGACGACGAAAGGCGA
Source organism: Aedes albopictus (assembly GCF_035046485.1). Classification (NCBI taxonomy): domain Eukaryota; kingdom Metazoa; phylum Arthropoda; class Insecta; order Diptera; family Culicidae; genus Aedes; species Aedes albopictus. The sequence continues at coordinate 299,005,480 of NC_085138.1, forward strand.
ACAAAAAATCAATCACCATTCCTTCTACCGCACTCAACGCAATCCTATGCAATGCTACCCAAATACAAGAAACAAAAAATCCCGTACTGACCTCAACGCGTTCCTCCGGATCGGGCGGTTCGCTCGGTTCACTCGTCGATTCCCGTTCGCTCTGCTGGGCCGCCTGAACCCGTGCCTGCTGCATTTGACTTTTCCGCTCCATTAGCTCCTGCTCCTTGGTTTCGAGTTCGTGCAGTTTCGAGGTCAACTCCTGATATTCCTCCAGATAGAGCGCCGGCGGTTGTTGGAAGTCGGCAAACTTGGCATTCAGCGCGTCGATGTTCTCCCGGGTGACATGGATCACGGACTTGATGTTCCGGAGGTCCTCCTCGAGCTGCGAGTACGGATCCAGAGCCTCGAGCTGCTGTTCGTCATCCGTATCGTCCGTGTCGGCCGACATGGTTCGCGCCGTCCGCAGATTGTCCTCGTACAGAGACAGGTTGGGAACTTTTCCCGTTTCCTTTGCTGCTGCTGCTGTTGATGCTCCTTTGCTAGTAATTTTGGATGTGCTGTTGCTGGAGCTGGTGCTGCTGCCAACAACGCTGTTACCATTGCTGTTTTTCACCTTGCAAATAATATTGTTGCTGCTGTTGTTGTTGGTACTGCTGCTGCTACTGCCACTATCATCGAACACGGCCATTAAATCACTCCGCCACCATGGATCGAAAAAAAATTCCCCCCGATTACATTGCCACTCGCGGAATGCCACGAACTGTACACTTCACCGTCGGGCAGCCAACTCGGGAGGACATTCCGACGCCGTATTGCGGTGAATCGCGAAGAATTAACACTTTTTCTACACTTTGCGGATCCTAGTTTTCCAAGTTATTTTTTCACCTCTTCAATCCGTCGTTTTCCGTGTCCTCCACACACCAGCTGCGGTTTTGCACTCCTCCCGAGTCCCGGATCGGAGAGTCTTCTTCTATGATTCGCGTTGACAGCGGAGTGACTTCTCTAGTGGTTTCTGCTTTCAGTAGTGTTGCGTGTACGTACACGTTGCATTACACGAACACTACCTGAGTTACTGGTTGAAAATAATAAACAAAAATCAGCTGTTCCCGGCAAAATCAAATGGGCATATTTTCAACCAGTAGATTTGCATTAGTGTTCGTGACGCCGCGCTGCGAAACCACTCTGGGATGGTTTGACAGGAGACCTACGTGGTATATTTCTATTTCGGAGTTGGTGGCTAGTCATAAATTACGTTACCCTTAGTAGTTAAGGTGATACGGGACACCGTGTTAAAAATCCGCGAATTTCATTATTGTGGATTTACCGGCTACTTCAGGCCAAACATTTCAATAGGTCCTATCTGCATTTGAGAGGCTCTCTTCGTTCACTTTCTCTTTCAATTATTGCAATGTAATGGTACGTTTTTCAACTATTTTTCCAGTACAAATCAGAAGACGATTGTTTTGACCATCGTTCAATGCAAAGAGACAATCATAATACAAATAAACAGCTGAAATATTAATGAAAGAGAGGGAAACCAAAGAGAGCCTCTCTTCTGCAGATTGGACCTTTAGACATGTTCGGCCTGACTTGTATTCTACCGGTCGCTTCAGTGGCCGCCAAAGTATCCGTTTTATAAGAGCACCTTTAACGGTGCGCTTCTGTACCCCGTTTGGCAGCCCTCCATCATTGCAGCAAACTTTACCGGTCGCTGCTGGATGCGCTCGCAAAATAGTAGCGCTATGGGTGGGTGACCAAATATAGTAGCGGGACAGTTGCGCTGCTAAAAATTATATGGGAATATGACAGCCCTCCCGATACGAATCAAGGTGACTGATTTGATTGCTACCGGTGTGGAAAAGGGTGGTAAATTCAAAATGGTAGCGCTGCGCGGGTTGCTCGAATAGTAGCCGCCGTTAATGTTGCTCTAAGAAGAATGACTTAAAAATGATTTTAAACATTTTTATTGTATGCGCTATTCCTCGTCGCCACCTTGGTTGCCACTAGCTACTCAGCGACATTCATTTTTTGACAATCAAGTTGATTTTGATATGAAAACGGCTACTTTGTATTGACGATTGCATGAATTTATAGACTCTAGTGCAGTTTCGTTTTAGTGAGATATAATTTGCACACTCACTAATATTAGTAGGCGTGTGCATCGAAATTGTTGACATTTTATCAAAACAAGAGAAACGAACTCGCAGACGACGACCTTGAGTGAAACTTGCTTTTGGGAAATATTCCGTGAAATGCTGTATCCGGGTTAAACGAGAGTCAGAGTATTTTTTCCCGGATGGTATGCACTGGCAATTTACTCTAGACCGGGCTGTGTGATGCAGCTAATAAGGTGCTGATTTTTTGTACCAACCACGTATTCCTGAATCCACGAGCCTTGGAAAACTAAAATTATCTCTACGAACTGAATGAATCCCCAGCTTCATCATGGATTTAGCTTTCGATCAGTAATCCATCCCTCCCCCATACTGATTCCGGCTCTTGGAACTCTCAAATTATTTCTAAATTTCCCAGGTTCATCTAGCTGGTTCACCAAAACATTGCAGAGCCCCAGATTCACTTTCATTTACTCCGAGAACCCCATGTTACTGAATTCATGACCTCTATTTCGCATGTTTTTCATCCGCTCTACTGCCTTTTTAGATGTACTATGCCGAAATGACTGTAATTGATTACAGTTGAACTCATCAAACGTTGAGTGAAAAAATCCTAACAGTGAGGAAAAAAGTTGTTGTCGGGGTAACCGTGAGGAAACGCAGGTGTTCAATGAGGTGTGCAAATAATCACTGTGCAAAAATTATTTGCACAAAAGTCTAATAATTTTTGAGATGCTCAATAACGGCTACTTAATGTCGTTTTCGTTTTTGCGGTGGTGGTACACCGCTTCGTGCTACACTTTCCACTAAAAAAATGAACATTTTCGGTGCAGTTGCGTTGGTGTGCGAAAATAAAAACCAAAATGTTGACAACTTTGCAAACGCTGATTGGTGGACACGGTGAGCACCTGCTACACTCTCGAATTTTTGAGTGCTGCACTATCTTGAGCGGTGCAGAAAAAGTGCTACACCGGTGTAGCACGAAAATCAAAAACGAACACTTTCGGTGCAAAAGTGCTACACCGGCACTTTTGCACCGAAAGTGTTCGTTTTTGATTTTCGTGCTACACCGGTGTAGCACCATCGCCAAAACGAAAACGACATAAGTAATCGGTAGAATACAAGTAGTCGGTAAATCCACAATATCATTACTCTCAAATCTTTGATGCAAATCTCTGCATTAGACTCGCGGAGGCGAAGACAACTGTAGCCAAACGAACTGTTCGTGTAGCCAAACGAGCATGACGTCACGATTTCAATAGCGATAATGGATTACATGACGTCATATTTGCTCTGTACACTCTCAAGACTCACTCAAGGATGGGAAAAAATCATTCATTTATTGGGTATCCCTCACTCACATCCACGCACAATCTGATGCGAGTGTGCATCTCCCCCAGCCAAGCAAAATCTTTCCACTTTCATTGCCCATTCTTTTTAAACGCCGAGCACCGGGCGACGCAAGCAACGACGGCCGAATGAATCGCTACCGAATCTGAGTGCCGAAGGCGAACGATCCAAGATCGAACGAATGTTTGCGTTCTGAGTCGGGTGCGAGAGCATTCATGTTGGAACGTTCATTTGGCGTTCAGTGGAAGCATTCAGTACTGGGAATTGAATCAGTGAGTGCGTTTTGATTCAATCAGCTGAATGCCACTCGGTAGTTGAGAGAGCGAACGTTCTTTTCGTATACACCGGTGCAAGCTGATTGATTTCGAACTCTATTTGTTTCTCTCCTGATTCGTTTCGGTGGCGTCGGTGGTGAGTCGTTCGTATTGCGTTCGTTCTTAGTGCGCCGGGCTCTCACTCAGCATTGGGTTGTTGACATTATTTTTGTTATTATGCATCGCCGGCATTCGGGTGAGCGAATGAGTTTTCCCATGCTTGGACTCACTACACAGCAAACCGCCCGAAGTAATAGAGGTAATCACGTTCAAATGTATGCGTGCCTTTTTTGTAGATGTAGTTGTGAAACTGCGAGGAAAATATTTGCACTCTTGCCCCGGACGTTGGTTTTATCATTGTAGGGTCTGGATCAGTGACGCACTAACACAAGTGCATGGAGAAAGGAGAGACGACCTGACGCGAGAGGACTTTGGATTGGGGAGTGCGCGAGGAGACGTACACTAAAAATAATCCGCATCTAGTTTGTATATGCCGCGCACATAGACTTGTGCAATCAAGCTTTGCACATAAATTTCACTGGCCTTGCACATTGAACCAGATTTCTAGCCCATCTTAGTTTCTACATGCAATGCACATAAATAATAAAGGTGTGTACTTTTTCATTTCAAAGGTGAACCTATTGCATTTTATATGTCATCACAAATAAAAACTAGTGATTTTCTAGAAATAAAAAAACATCAGACAAACTATTTTATGATGAAAATAATGTATTTGGAGCTAGATTTAGAAACAATGGTGATTTTGAGGGTGATTGCTTGGATCTTTCGGTGGTCATATAGCTTGTCCGGGCCTAATGAAAAAGCTACTCGATGTGGGTAGAAGGACGAGGAGATTCATTATGATACGGTGGGAACTCGCTTCTGATGGTGTTGTCAAACTGTCGCATCTGGTGTTTCCGTGATTGGCGTCATTGGCATGCACAACTCCGGAGCAGGGTCCCCAAGTAACAATTATACTTTTGTGGCAATCCTGAAGTAATTTCTAAAATTGAATAATAAAACTTAGCAATAAAGCTCTTTGTTCTGCAAATCCGAGATTAAATAGGCATAAAATATCCATAAGACTAATCTGGCCCACTCTTCAGGAGATCTTCAAGGCTGCTTTTGAAGACTGCTTTGAAACTAGTTGTATTTATGTACTTATACTGATGATTGATTATAAGAACTTCATAAAACTTTAACAAGAATAGCTTGAGGCATGTTGATCTTTTAGCTGTCTTTCTCAAAAGTGATAATAGTGCATAATAAATGAAATCTTTTACCTAAGCATTATACAGATGCGAACTAGTTTTGTTTCATGGATGAAATGTTAAATGAACTGCGAATTTATTTTCATCAAATTGAAATTAAAAGCTATAAAATTGCCTGACAGATCATTAATGACAGGGAATTAAAATTTTCCGTGCCATACCCACTTTGTCGTTGGTATGCCACCCAAAACATACGAAAATAACAAAGCGCCTCAAAAATAATATAATTCATTAATATACGAAGACATAAATTTCCTTTAAAAACAAAAGTCTACGCCACTTTTTCAATTCTTTCTAAACATGGCTGCCGTTCCAAGCGAACAAAACGTATGCAGCCGCCATCAATTGTTATAACCTTTAATCCAAACTACCTCAAAACAATGATGGAACCAAGTCGCCTTGCATGAAATCTACAACACTTATTGAAGATTGTTTTTACTAGTGATAATCTTAAGGCAGATTTGTTCGTCTTAAATGAAACTTATTCGTTTTATTCAAGAGTACCAGCCTTTGACAATTGCTTGTTTACCTTTTTGGAGCTAGAAAGTTGTTTCTGTACATTTTGTGTCAGGAAGTGTCCATTATATTATAGTTTCGTGTATTTGATTAGTGCATTACTCAAATTATTTCACTATTTAGCATGACCATGCGAAGAGTCACAGTAAGTACCCATTACATTTTTGATTCAAGTTGCTGTGGCCTGTGTGAGTAACTGGCTGAAGGTTGGGCGACAGCAGCAAGCTACTCGCATTTTTGATTGGCTATAAAATGAATACTTCGTCGATATGATTACTTTTAAGCACCAAAACGGATAAATTAACAGTGAGCAAAAATGTTTGAGTGTTTATATTTGCACAAGAAAGCCAATTTGTTGCATAATTTATTATTTGAAATAATAAGATAGTTCGTTGTTTTATTATTCCGCTTAGTTCTTGTTCCAGGGTAGAGGCTCTAGCTCAAGAATTGATAGCTTTAAGAACTTTTCAAAGGAGAACAACTCAGATGAATTGTACTTGAATAAACGAAGCATAAACTTTAAATAAAATTTGTTGATGTCATGTCTTGAAAATAACTTCAAATACGTCTTAAAACTTATTATAAGATTAAATGCCTTAGTGAATCAAGTTGTTTTATGCGCGATTTTCATAATTAACTTGAAGAAAACTTTAAAACCGCATACGAACGGAGATTATTTTCTCTTGATAAAAACAACTATAAATGTTTCATGAATTCTTCATGCAATGATAAAGTTTCCATAAAAATAAACAAATCTAAAAGGAATTTAAATTGTTACTTGGGTCGTGCAATTTCGAAAGGAAAACATGACGTACGACGACTGTAGCAAATCGTTTCCCATGCGAACGGACTGCTGTGATGCTTCATCTCTCACCCAGCAACACACTCGTTCGTTGCTGCTACAGAAACAAGTGTGTATGAAACATGGGATGATACCGAGGGGTTGGTCATTCAGCACACTTCATTTGTGCCGTGATTTTTGAGCGTGGGCCAATATGTGCCTAAACTGTGCCGGTTGTTTTTCAGTGTGTGCCGAACGTGCCGGAGGTGTGCCGAATGTGCCCAGTGGAATATTTTTTTAGAATGTTTTTGCGCTAATTATAATCCTGTCTATTTTTGGCGAATGTTGTTGGTCTAGTCGGTGTTTACCGACAAAATTCCACCCAGAACGCTTGTCTAGAATCTGTATGAAGGGATTTTTTGCAATCGTAAGTATAATGACAGTTTGATTCCATACCGCAAAGTTGGATTTCTATGTTGTGCCCTTGTGTGCCGGATTGTGCCGGCATGTGTGCCGAGATGTGCCGGCATGTGTGCCGGGCACAATGTGCCGAGTGACCAACCCCTTGGATGATACACTTGGATTTTCGTTTCATTTATGAGTCATTGAAATACTTCAACATGCTAAAAACACTATTTAAACCACATTTTTAAATAGTGGTGCACGCCAATAGAATGATAATTATGTTTTATGAAAGAGGATAACAAATTCGACCACTTAAATCCAATTAACCGGCGCCTGTAACCATTGAGAGACTAGCGCGCACCAGTGAGACACTAATGCTCTGACGGGTGAAGCACAAGCAATGCGACCGGGTGGGAGACTACCGAGTGCTACGATGAGTGGAAAAGTTTTTATTAACGACCGAGTCATTAGAAAAATGTATGAAACACTTGAAGTGACTCATTCAAATGTTGCATGAAAGTGTATCATTGAAACGAAATTGTACGCCCCTGCTCCGGAGGTAATTTTCCTTCAAATGCGGAACCACCTTTTCTGGTACTTTGGGCTTCTTTAGGCCGGAGCTTTCTCCTCGGAAGACCGCGATGGCGCGGCGCATTAATGGTGCTACTACCAAACTCGTTATCCGTTTCAGCGCTTTTGCTTCACGAGCAGCACCTCCACTTCAGCAAAGCTGATAATATCAAAACCCTGAAAGAAAACGTTTATTTAAATCAAATGTTATTTTATCAATCAAAAACAAATAAATACTTACGGGCTCTTGTCTCCGAGCAAAAATCCGCTGATAGATGCTTTGCCGCGTTGTAACCTCGATCTGTATCTGTTGGCATATTTTGATTATTATTACTTAAAAGAAATGATTAAAATACGTTACCTTAAAAAAACTGCAGGAATTCCACCGGGAGACTTGAAATATCGGCAAAAAACTCGACCAGCAACAAAAGTCTTTTTCTTTTTTGTTCCACCATTTTTCCGTTAATGAAATGTTTTGAACGTTTTGAAATATCAATCAATACACTCAAAATTTATATTCAGTTAACATAGGTTGTAAATGAATCATTTTTAGAATTTATAGCTGTACATATGAAAAATATGTGCAACTCAATTATATTCAATGCAAACACTTTAAAATCTAAATGCCGCACATAAAATGAGGATTTGAGCCACCGATTCACTTTTATCTGCTCTCCGCACATAAAAACTAATGGAGTTTTCATTTCAGTGTAGTTGGTGGTAGCTGCGATTAGGAAGCGGAGAATCCGGATTCTGGCGATTACCTGGACCAGAAGACGTAGTAGCGGAAATTATCAGAAATGCGGTCATCGGCGATACTACAATCATTATTTACCCGTTTTACCCAATTCGATTGGGTAATATTTGCATATGCAATCTGAATAGCCTTTCAATCGGCGTGCACTTTTGTGTGAGGAAAAATTTGCGCTAGTGTTTGTGTGTTGAAATGTCACTTATCTCTATTCATTCCGAAGTACTATAGAGAGCTTGCTGACGTTTATTCACCTTTCTCTTTCAAACATGCAGGTGGAATAGGGTTTGTTGTCATCAGGAAAGGTTTCCCGATGAAAACAAATCCTATCCCGCCTGCATGCTTGAAAGAGAGAGGCGAATAAACGTCAGCAAGCTCTATAGCACAGAAAAAAAACTGTTGTGTAATATTACATCTGAACTGCTGCAACTCGATCAATACGTCGGTTGCATGAATATTACATGGGACGATGAACACAAAAGCACAAAAGATTTTATTGCTGACTGCACCCCAAATTGGACTGACACAATAGTGTGCACACACCTTCAAAGTGTGATTGCAACGCAAGGTCACGTCGGATCGAGTTGAGGTGTTCGGTGCACTTATTCCTTGTAAATAGAGGAATAAGTGCACCGAAGACGTCGAGACGATCCGAGGCAAATGTACACTTTTATCACACTTTTAGGCGTACCAAAAAAGTGTGATAGTCCAAGGGAACGTCCATAAATTACGTCACGCAAAAATCGACCATTTTCAACTCCCCCTCCCCCCTATGTCACACTTTTTGTATTGGACCTCTGAAATTTTTGTATGGGTCGTCACACTTTGCTGAACCCCCCCTCCCCCCTCAAAGCGTGACGTAATTTATGAACGTTCCCCAATTTGAGATGTAGTCTGCAATACATCAAACGATGTAATCGTACATAGGAATCGTGATTACATTGATTATTTAGTACATCGGAATGATAATTCATGTAATGAAATTATTAAATTAATTATTAATTATTAATTAAAATAATTAATGTAATTAATGTAATCATCGGGCGGGTTGCATTTATTTTTGCTGTGAGCGAGGCTGATTGCCCATGTGGCATTTTTCTCAGCAAAACATGTCACTTCTGATAATCATCGTTCGGGGTGTCGGAGTGTCGGACTCCGGCACCATCATCGTCATCGGCCATCATAAACGGGAAAACTGCAAAACGTCTGCAGGTTGTTCGGTATCGCGGCAATTTTCACCTAATTTTTCCTCAAAATTCCAACAAAATTCTGTTCGGTTTCAATCTCTTTCGTTAGTGCAAGTGTGGGTCTTCTCGCGGAACGTGTTTAACTTCCGAGCGGTGCGTTGTCCGCATGAATAGATGAGTTTGAAATTTGCAGGCGGCGGTGTGCGAATCATCATTATTCATCATCATCCAAGCCGCCATCCGCGGCAAGTATACCGCATACCGTAACAGGGGAGGGTCGTTCGCCCCCTCGGTGCCCCGGCAGCAATGGAGTCCGAAGGTGAGTTTGAATGGTTAGTTTTACAAAAGAATCGTAGAATTGAAAGCAATCTGGTCCCCCCCAGACGAACCGCAACATTCGCAGCAGCACCCACCGAAGAAGTCCGCTAAGCAGAACAACGCTCTGCCGCTATGGGGAAACGAAAGTACAATGAATCTAAACCCGCTGATTCTGGCCAACATTCAGGGGTCCAGTTACTTTAAAGGTGAGTCGTTACAATGGTTACAAAAGAAAAGAATAATAATTATTGTTATTCATTATATTTTCATCCATTCAACCAGTGTCCTTGTTCAAACTGAAGACTTATCACGAAGTGGTAGACGAGATCTACTATCAGGTCAAACATCTGGAACCCTGGGAACGGGGATCCCGTAAAACGTCCGGCCAGACTGGAATGTGCGGTGGGGTAAGTTACCTTTAGATAAGTCAGGAACGTAAACTGATTTCTTCATATTTCTCGCAACAGGTTCGAGGAGTCGGAGCGGGCGGAATTGTCTCGACCGCGTTCTGTCTGCTTTACAAGCTTTACACACTGCGTTTGACGAGGAAGCAGGTAAATGGGCTACTCACCCATACTGACTCGCCGTACATTAGAGCTTTAGGTAATTCATAACATTTATGAAAATTCTTAGTGTTACAGCATCTCCAACCGGGAAACTCATTTGGGGCTGCAAACATTCGTAATTCGATGTCATCATTTCCCAGAATATATCCTCCGAATACTATTTCAAAAAAAATGTTTAATGAGATATAAAAAAAATGCATAAATTCCTCGAGAATTGGAAATTTATGGAAATTGTAAGGGGAATGTTATCGAACCTCAACGAAGATGAATCTGCCTCGGGCAGACAATGCCTATAATTAAGTTCATAATTAATTTATTAATCGAACCTCATCAGGAGATAAACGAATATGCATCATATTTACGACCATTGATAGGCCATGAATTTATCAACGAATTTATTTATGCCCCTGAGGTAATAGGACAAGGACCTGCCAATTTAGCCCAGTACCTTCCTGTGCGAAAAACAAAACATGTCAATCATTCACAAAATGCTATTCTCCCAGAGTTGCTACAGGAGTTATTCCTGGGATTTCTATTAGAGCTCCTCCGAGGATTTCTTAAGGTGCTTCTCACGAATTTTCTTCATGAGAACAACACAAATCGAATATAGTTATAAATGTTGCAAAATTTAAGGTGTCATGATGCATCACTAAGCTTTCAAACGAATCATTGACTTTTTGCTTTTCAATGATTGTTTGTCTCGCGTTTTTGAAGTGATAAAAAACTGTCAATTTTTCAGCAACGCAGATGAAAAAGTATCATCGCAATCACTGCGAGTGAGCGTATAGGATGATACTTTTTCATACCAATATTCGCTTTGGTGGTAGAGAATTATCACTTTGAAATTTCGAGCCACATATCCAACATGGCTGCCGACGCTGATGATGCCGTAAAAAGCCTTAATGTTTTTAAAAACGTATAAAACCATGGATTGCGTTTTAGGGGTGGGGCATAATGAGCACCCTAGGTGGGGCAAGATGGTCGATTCCTGATTTGTACACAACCAAAGGCTAACTGACTGTTCTTGTCAATGATAAAGCATACCGGCAACAACCAATGATAATTGAAGGGGATTATGGGGGGGTTTAATTTGTAGGGAACTGTGGGGTTCCATGGAGTATACTAATAAGGCATTTTTAAACGGTGATGATTTACAGATACTGATTTTTTAAAGTTAATAAATTGTAAATTAATGATAAAGCCTTACTATATGCATCGTAACAGAGAAAACCAAAAGTGAAAATCGTTTGTTAAAAATGTTAAAAAATTTCATCATGTTTCCATCAGTTGCTTATTTTGCCCCACCCTACTATCAACTTTTTAAAGTATGTTTTTTTAACAAAATAATTATACAAATTTTTTGAAAGTGTTACAAATACATTTCATTGACCCAGTAAATATCAAGAAATTTGATAGATACCCATTACGTTCTTATTTCGATGCCAAAACCTTATTTTAGGTCAGCTGATTCTTATAATATTTCCCCAGTACATGACCACTTCACGCATTTCGACTATTTTTTCAAAGCAAACGGCTTTTTTGACAAATGTTTCGTCATCAATTCATTGGATTTGAGGTAATTAAACTACAATCAAGCAATTTGTTTTGAAAATCTGGAAATTTACCGTGAAAATTAAACATCATTAAACAATCTTTTTATTACTGGACGTGACAAATTAAAATCGAAAACGTGATAGCACTGATTAAACAAACGAGACATATTGGCAATGGGTTCGTTGTGGTCATAATTGGTACGAGAAGTAGGAAGACGAAGAAAACTGTGCGAACGGAGATTACGACGACGAATATTAATATTTAACAAATTCAAGATACTAGGACAATCAATACGAGACTGTAGCACATCAGATACCTACGATACAATCCTTAATGACATTACGTCAGTTTTCGAGGATCGGTAGATCGATCAGTAAACACCGATCTTCATAACGAGGAAGATTGAGGGGGTCGTTCCAGTGTAAGTGACGGAGTGCAAAGCGAATGAATCTGCGTTGGATGGATTCTATTTGGTTGACGCTATTTCTATAGTAAGGAGCCCAAACGACAACCGCGTACTCGAGAGTGGAACGGACTAGAGAGCAGTATAAAGCCTTTAGACAGTAAATGTCCGTGAAATGTTTAGTAGCACGAAAGATAAAGCCTAGGCATTTAGACGCTTTGGAAGTTACATACCCTATATGATCTTTGAAATCAAGTTTACTGTCCAGAACAACACCTAAGTCCTTTATCGACGAGACCCTATTTAGCTGTTCTCCAGCGATGGTGTAATCGTATTGTATCAGAGACCTCTTCCTTCCAAACGAAATAACTGAGCATTTTGACGGATTCAAGCACATACGATTTAGACAGCACCAGGAAGTGAATTTATCTAGCTCGTTCTGTAAAACTGTGGTGTCGCGGTAACAGGTTATTTCAAAATACAGTTTGAAATCGTCAGCATATGATAGTTTTAAACATTTGATTTCATCGTTTACATCATTCGAATAAAGTAAGAATAAGAAAGATCCAATATGGCTACCCTGCGGTACACCAGAAGCGACACGAAAAGGAGCAGACGTTTTGTCACCTATTTTGACTGACATAGTTCGACCAACTAAATAAGAGTGAAACCAGTCTAAAAGACTGCCATTAATTCCAAGGCGTTTAAGCTTGGCTACCATGATTTGGCGGTTTACTTTATCGAAAGCAGCCGAGAAGTCGGTGTAAATTGCACCGACCTGCTTGTGATCCTCCATAGATTTCACAATAAATGACGTATAGGCAACTAGGTTTGTGGATGTTGAGCGTTTTTCGATGAATCCATGTTGAGTCTGAGAGACGTAGTTGGCACAATTATGTTTTAGAAACCCCAATACGACGATTTCGAATAGTTTGGACGTAGCACACAAAGCTGCGATTCCTCGGTAGTTGACAATATTATCCTTTTTGCCTTTCTTATAGACAGGAAACACGAATGATTTCTTCCAGTTACCTGGGAAAAGGCCAGAAATTATGGAGCGATTGAAAATGGCGGCTAATGGTGTCGCAAGAGAAGTGTAACATCGTTTGAGTATAATGGCAGGAATGCCATCAGGCCCGGGATTTGTAGACGTCTTAAGTTGAGCGCAAGCGGATTCGATTGTTGGTTCTGTTATGTATGGATGTGGACCAGCAGCTGGACGATGAGGAACTTTCGAAGCAGCATCATTTACTTGATTTTGTGTAAGATCCTCATTCACAAAGACAGCAGCGAATTGTTGACGAAAAAATTCACAAATGTCTTGAATTGAGTGAGCTTGATTGTTACCTAAGCTCATAGTTGATGGTAGGCCCTTTTCCTTACGTTGATCGTCAATATATGACCAGATTTTTTTGGGATTGTTTTTAATATTACCTTGGATTCGACGAAGGTAGGCGTGGTAAAGTTTTTTGTTCAAAATCTTATACCTGTAACTGCATGTATTGTAGTAGGATTTCAAAGAGTTACTGCGGTGTTTAGAATATCTCTTGAGAGCTGATCTTTTACGTGATTTTAACTTTTTCAGAACGTGATTAGACCAAGGAGGATTTATAGGCACTTGGTTGACAACTTTAGGAGTACATTGATCGATAGCATATTTGACGATAAAGGTGAAGGCGTCATCGGATGTGTCAGTATTTAAATCATGTAACAAGGTAGTCCAATCTATCGAACTAAGGAAACGGTTCATTTTCTCAAAATCCGTTTTCCAAAATTGGTAGCGAGTGTTCTCTCTAATAGCATAGCATAGCATAGCATGAATACTTGCACAAATCTTGGATGGAGTTGCAAAGTTGAATATTTCCATTGACATTGCTGATGTCGCTACTATCTACAATGTCATAGATTCACTCAGCTCCACACACCTGGCCAAGTCCTTGTAAGCATTTATAAATCCCTTCATCAACTTAGAAAGAGCCCAGAACTGAAGCATCTTCCAATAGATGAAAGGATGTTGAAAATAGCGAATTTTCACCTTATATGCAGTTATAAAGTAAATATACTGCGAGTGTTCTCTCTAATAGGGACAAATTGTAATGGAATATGTTTCTTAATGAATATGTGTAGTGGAGGATGGTGCCGGACGTGCTTCACTATAGGAGCAGGAGCCTCAGCTACAGAGACATCTGGCAAGAGATCTTGACTGATGTAGCAAAGGTCAAGTAGTCGATGATTGGAGTTTGAAACAGTGTTAAGTTGTACGAGACCTGCAGTGCTATAATCATCCAGTAGTTGTTTTTGAACCAAATTCAAGGAAGAACAACTGATGTTCGGGTATAGATAACCTGTACTACTTCGAAGCCATTGGACTGATCGAAAGTTGAAGTCTCCTCTAAAATCACTATCTTGTCTGTTAACCCTTTATAAGGCAGTGGCAACTATATTGCCACCTTGTACAAATATTTTTTTCTGTTCGTTTAGAAAATTTTTACAACTTCTGTTTTAACTGATGGACACATTAGGCCTTTGAGAGCACTCATGATTTTTTTGAGCCATAACAAATATGAATGGGCTTTTTTAGAACAAAATGTCTCCCCAAAAACCGCCATTTTTGAGTGCATAAAGGTTTATAAGCTCGAACTTCTGTTGTGGTGAGCGAATCGAAAATCGAATGATGGGGAATGAAAGGCCTATGTTCCTTTTACTTGTGGACAAAATTTCAACTTGGTTACTTCATTACTTTTAGAAACTCGGCCTTTTGAAAAAATGTACTATAATAAATGCGCATGTACTAAAATTGCCATATCGTCCAAAATAATTGACCAATCGAGTTCAAATTCACACAAATAACTTATGAATATTAGGGCAAAAACCTGTCAAAAAATCAGCATGATTGATAAACACATCACAAAATAACAACATTTTAAACTTTGTTGACAAAAAGTTGAAATTTAGACCAATTTTTTTCATACAAAATCGACCATCGAATTTTTTGAAAATAAAAACGTTTTTGTTCATTACACCACATGTATTTTATATTCCAATGTAGAACGAGTGGATTCCGTGCCTGGTTCTCTCGGCCTTATAAAGGGTTAAGGACATGCGAGAGGTGATCCAAGATAACGTGTCTGAGCATAAAATGGATGGATCATTAATGCGATCGGGTGGAATGTAGATCACACAAACATACAAGGCATGGCCTTCAGTTTTCAGTTCAACCCATAACTGTTCGATCGGTGCAGTATTAGGGGGATGAAGTAAAATGCATCTTATATTAGAACGGACTGCCAGAAGAACTCCTCCGCCTGAGGTCTCTCTTTGGATAATTTACGAAACTTCTTGTATAAAATTCCCAGTGCAATATCGGAAGGAATCAAGATGAAATCTAGCGAGAAACCCACCAAAAGAAATCTCTGAGGAAAATTAAGGCATCTCGGTAAAAAGTTCTTGGAGGGAATTATTAAAGAAATTCAAGGAGGAACTGGGAAAAACTAGAAGAGAAATCCCGGATGAAACTATGAGACAATTCTCGCGACAATTCCCAAAATAGAGTGTCGGAAAACACTCTGGAAGAAATCTCTGGGAAGAACTTCTACAAAAATCACCTAAAAATGTTGTGAGATTTGTTAGAAAGCTATCCTGGAAAGCCACTAAGAGAAATTCCTTGGATTTCGTTGGTACTTTGGATAAATTTTGGAACGATCTCCGGGAGCATCTCACGAGAAACTCTGAAAGCACATCGGGAAACCCTCTAGAAAAAAAATCCAGGTCGTACTTCCTCTACTGGAGTACCCTGTGAAAAACTTGCAGAAATTCTGGGGGGAACTTAGGTAGAAATCTCAAGATAATCTCTCAGACATCAAAGGCACACTGAAAATGACTCGAAGGAAACTATTTGTAGGAACAGATACATAAAAAAAACTCTGGATGGAAACTTAAGAGAACTAGAGATGTGCAGCCTGTGTAGTGTACCCTTTGTTGGCGGGGAACAGAACGAGGAATGTGGCGGGCACCGGGCTGTTAGCAGCCGAAAGAATACACGACTGATGTGTGATTCATGGCAGCTTTTACCCTCTAATACCCAAATTTTTGATTTTGATATAAATATCATTTTTCGTCATCTAAAATCGATTTAAACATGTTTTGGAAGATGATTCTTTTTAATTCTCGATTTCATGAATTTCAGTTTTTGATTTTTCTAATTTTTTTTTGAACATCCCCACAGTTTTATATTTTTCCTGGAAGCCTATTTGGGGTACGGATTTTTTGAAATGAAAACATTTTGAGATTTTTTGATTATTGTTGAAATATTTTTATTTTAAACTTTTTTCATAGAAACTTTTATTGTCCGTGTAATTTTAAGGAAAATAATTTTAGAGTGTATTCGATTCCCTTAAACTATAAAACTAGGCTAGAATGATTCGGGAAAATTTTAAAATATAATAAGTGTAGCCATTCGATACAAAATAAACAATGACTTCTAGAAGGTGACTAAATCATTAATTTTTCAATAATTAAAAAAAATTAAATACTCTTTAAAATACACCAAAAACCATTTTGAGATATACAAAACAGTCCTAAATATCAGCTAAAAATATAAAAAAAATGATTTTCCACAAAACAAAAATTACAAAAATGCTCAAACTATACCCCGTCTAAAGGCGGGGTTGGGTATTAGAGGGTTAAACTGCAAGTAAATTGGTTTTATTAATTCCAGAACCGTTTTAACAAATTCTAATCACTTACATTTTCGGTGTTTTCTTCAACCAACTTCAAACCGTTCTTCCCAACGCAACTAAAACCGATCTATCTATAATAAATCAAATAGTTAATCGCTAGTTTTTAAGTATTTTAGTGTAACTGACACATTAGTCATTAGTGTTGCTTATACTAGTTGTACATGTTGCTCATCACTTTTGTGGCTTCAAACCCATTTTAGGCACTGTAACCAAATTAGTTTTGATTAGTATTTCACATTTCACTCGACCTAGTTCAATATAGTTTCTTACTTTTAATATTTAAGTAGAATAATAAATTGATTAGATTAGAGTTTGCTAAGTTATAACGTCACATCAGATACAAGCCGGTGGTTTTGTTTTCTCTCGCACCTTTTGTGCGACTCCTGTCAGCTATCTCATCTGCTGTCATTCGTTAACGATTTTTATTTGCGCTGGTAACCAATTGAAGGCAGTGCAGCCAGCGGCAACACCCTTTGATGCTGTATTACTCTCTCCCACAGAAAATTTTATGTTTACTGTGTCCTCCGTTTCCAAATATTTTGAAAGAGTGAGGAAGGCAGCACAAAACGATGCACAGGCTCATTACTACGCCACCTGCCTAGACAATACACATCAAAATTCAGTTTCAAAACTTTGTAAGAAATTCAAAAGTCATGAGTCAGAGGGGACCAACAAGTAACAAAATTGACAAAAATTAGATTTTTAAGGCATTTAATTAAGAATTACTTTAGCTACTTGGAACATTCACCCGATTTTCTTTATATTACAATTAACGAGAGTAATAGCACAATTTGATTTTCATTGAACTGCGAAAATCAATAATAGTGTGCAGTCAGAGTGGACCAAATGCTTGATGTCAAAAGAATTGAAAAAAATGTGTATTGGTTAAAATCTAATAATCGAAATAGTTTATCATCAAAATATGATACGTTTCCAAATCGTATGACTCCCTAACGCATTTTCTGATGATTATTAATCAAGAAAGCACGTGAAAATCCATTTCATTATAATTAGCATCGATCATCGTGTTGAAGCATATTGTGGCATTTCGTGTGCAGACAGAGTGGACCATGTGTCTCTAAGAAAAATAGTTGAAAATACAGTCAACTTTCGGTCGTTGGGCTACGTTTAGGTGGGCTACGTTTTAACTGGGCGCCCGTTAGGTGGGCTATAGCCCAGTTAAAACGAAGTCAAACGTCACTTTTTGACGTGATCACGATTTGTCAAGGTTGGCAGCCCTGAATATCTATTGTTAAAGATTATTTGACAGCTCAAAACTCAGCCCACCTAGTGAAAGTCTTTCACTAACTGGGCTAAGAGCTTAGTGCAACGAACGAAAGTTGACTGTACCTTACTTCGTAATCCTTCCATATCAAAATATGTTTGTTTAGTAGCTGTTGGGCATCATATTGAAATGTACCAATACCGTTTCATGAAGAAATTGATTTTACCGGTTATTTAAGAGTTCTTGGTTCACTCTGTCTGAACGAATTTAAAAAAAAAACAGACAGTCCTCTGAATAAATTATTATGAACTGTGTCTACATATTTCAAAAACGTACCGACCTATGAAAATACGTTCAAAAGTTGTTAGCTTATTAATGTCCAAGTTAAGAATTCTTAAATAGCTCATCAGTTAACCTCCCTTCATGTGATATTGAACTGTTGTACGTGGTCCACTCTGACTGAACATGAAAATTGAAAATGGTAATCAACAGAGTAATAACAGAAATATCAAATTTCAAACTTCCTGCTCACATTATACACCACTCCTATTAACTGTTGTCCTACTTGTGCATTATTTTTTCATCATATATGTAAAAACTTGAGTGTGAACTGTAGTTTGTTGAAGATTTTCCAAAAATCGTTCAGTAAGAGTGGACTAAGTACAATCAATTACTTAGTAACTTCTCGATTTAAGCTTTATTTTTCGATCAATACAGAGCGATGCTTTGATGAATAGTTATTAAGATTTATGGTAAAAATTCAAGAACATTTGTTGAAAAACTCAAAACTTATAGAGTTGCAAACGTTAAAGTCATTTTTCTAAAAAATAGGTAAAAGACACATGGTCTTCTCTGACTTAACGCCGACCAATGATCTGTAGAATTACTAATTGGACTCCTGAATTTTCATAGAGTTGAAATCCAAAACATTTTTACCAGAAATGTTCGGAGGAAATGTCAAAGCAATGTCTTGCAACTGATCCAAAAACTTTGGCAAAATCTAGAAATAACCATTGACCGATTTTTGTTGTATTGTTGAAGAAGAATTATGTTCTGTTCTATCCAAGGCAAAGTTTAGAGGTTTCAACATTATTTAGCTGCTGGCTATCCAACAAACATTTTGTAGTCAAATAGACTAGAAGAAGTTCCAAGGACGATCATAAAACCAAAATAAAAGGTATAGGTTTTATGATGGTTCTCAAAACCTCTAAAAGACTAATTGGTCATCAAATTTTTACTGGGTAGCAATCTTTCGAATAGAAAAAACTCTTTGCATACGAAACAGGAAACATCTACGGTCAAATAGATTATAAATGTAGAGTAAAGTGGGGCAAAAGTTCGAGTGGGGCAAGAGTTTCTTTTGAAGTTTTTGAGCTCAATTCAAATTATTTCTTTTGGGTGTCAAGGTTGTTCGAACCCTTTTTGAAAAAGAGTCTTTCACTCCAAAAATTATGAAAATTGATCAATATTTCGAAAAGTTATGACAAAATGTTGGTTTTTGATCAAAAAATTGTAATATGCGATGGTCCTTCCAACGCATGGAATGGAATTGTAATGAAATCGAATTCGATATTTTATTTTGGGGCGTAACTAGGTATGTTTTGAAGATGCTTTAGCATGTATAACTTTTTGCAAAAAATATTTGGAAATCATATTTTACATATAGTGGGGCACAAGTTCGAATTGTGGGGCAAGAGTTCGAGTCATGTGGCAACTTTAGGTATAAACCTAAAATTCTGCAAAATGTACATATTATCTCTAGAAACGATGGAACTAGTGAGAAAATTCGATCAAAGTTGAAAAAAAATGGTTTTTTATCTGAATTTGGCGGAAAACTACTAATTTTGGATGAAGCAAATTTAACCCTGATTTGGGTAAAATCCAGACCGAACTTTGCAGTGTATTCCAGTTTCATCATCAAATATTAATTGGTTTTAGGTATTTCATCTACCAAAGTGTCGAAATAGTGTACTACGGTTAGCGAAATACCACAAACACTAGATTCGAACTTTTGCCCCAGTGGTGGGGCAAGAGTTCGAATTAGACACACACATACAAAAAGTGTTGTAACTCAAAATTGAAAAGACATTTGGCGTAACTTTGTTCAGCAAAATTTTAGCTCATGGATGGTAGAATCACCACACGGTATTTACTTATATTTAACTGCTTCAATTTCTTGAGAAAATTTAATTTTCAACTAGGGTCGAACTTTTGCCCCACCTTACTCTAAATGAGAACAATAGTGGAGATGCTCCAT
Source organism: Aedes albopictus (assembly GCF_035046485.1). Lineage (NCBI taxonomy): Eukaryota > Metazoa > Arthropoda > Insecta > Diptera > Culicidae > Aedes > Aedes albopictus. The sequence goes on from NC_085138.1 coordinate 299,025,792, forward strand.
TTGTCACACAATTCTAATCTGAACACTCTTGTAGGTTTTATGTATTTGAGATTCACCCAACCTCCAACTGACTTGTACGATTGGTACGAACCGTACCTGCTGGATGAAGAAGAGATTGACGTGAAAGCTGGAGGTGGCCAGGTAGGTACTAAACCCATTCCGAACCCCATATCTGCAGGTGATCTCAACATGTGTCCCCAACTTCCAGACTATGACAATCGGGCAGATGATCCGCCAGTGGCTGACCAAACTGGAGTGGTTCACTACGCTGTTCCCGCGTATTCCGGTACCAATCCAGAAACAGAATGTCGCCAAGCTGGAGCAATTTGCGCGGGAGAATAATATCACGTTCCCGGATCCGGCCAGTAGTGATCGCTACAATAAAGCAAATGCTCAACGCTACGAGCGCCCAAGTGCGAGTGGGAGTTCGCGTGACGACTACGGTGAACTGAGTCGCGGGACATACAGTGGCCACTGTGATCGCGATCGTGAGCCGTCGCGGACGGCTTCCCGCTACGATCGTGACGATGATCTTCGTCGCGAAAGGGAGCGAGATCGCGACCGAGGTAGGCGGGATCGGGATCGGGACTATGATCGCGGTGGTCGGGACCGATACCGTGAGAAGCCTAGGTCCAGATCGAGGGAACGGGAGCGTGATCGTCACCGCGATCGAGACAGGGATTACGATCGACGGCATCGCTAGGTATTAAATTGCACGCGGACGAGTGTTTATGAAAAGAATGCTAACTTATTTCCGATCATTCGATGAACGTTTAGAATCAAGCCGAGTAATTAATAACGAAAGCACATTTTTAAACGACAAGTTTTAAAAATGTCACACAACAGCATTGCTTGGTACGGCTTGGCATGGCATCCACCGGGACAGATTTTCTACGTTATTGACCAGCCCCGGATGGAGCCCAGCCGAGCGTTTGTTATCTTCAAGACAAGCTAGAACACTGAGTACCTTTATGCAGGCGAATAGTAGCAACTTCATTACGGGATATAGATGTTTCATTTTCTTTATTTTATCATACACATACTTTCAATACCTCTTACTATCTACGATTACAATTAAAGTTTTAATACAGTTAAAGCGCAGCTTCGACCTACGCCGGAGGTGCCCCAAACAATCGTCACTTGAGAATTTTGCGTCCAAATTACCATGCGTTGATTGACAGAACTCTCTCAGAGTGAAATAAAACTTGAAAATGATTGTAAAAGTCTTCTATTGACACGCAACTTATTCGATTTTGTACTTTGTAAATTAATGTTCCAATCAGTAATAGAAATCGTCATTCTCAGTTCTCACGTGATTTTGAAAGAATCATTTGCATTTCATCGGACGAGAACATATATTTTTCGGTCATAATGAAGCGTAACAAGCTTGCTAACATGTCAATAATTACTGATTCATTTACCGACATTGTTATTGCTATAACTTGAACCAGGAAGATAAATCCATTCTATCTGTTGAATGAAATTACTTGCCTGAATAGGACACGATCGGTGAAATATTAGATTTGTAGTATTGAGCTGATTTTTTGTATGTTGAGATGGTAAATTCTCAGTTTATTTCATACAATGGTGCAAACAGCGTGGGTATTATGATTCTTAGCCTAAGTTGATGCTGCTGGAGCAAAACTTCAGGAACCTGTTCTGTTGAAGAGGCAAGAAATGAAGAATACAACAAGAAAATTACCCAAAGTTATGCCCAAACAACATCAAAGAAGGGAAAAAAAACATAATACCCACAGAAAAGACAAAAGGATTAAAAAAATTGATTCCAAATAGGCATTTCAAAGTCAATTTGTAAAACTCAGTTGAACATCAGGATGAGCGTGGCATTTGGCAAACCAGTTATCAGGCATAATGGACATTCGACATGACCAAAATGCATTCTTCTTATGTCAAATGTCCATTATGCTAACTGTTCTTTACGTCAAATGCCACAAACCGTACATCATACAACCTGTCTGTTATAATGCCGCTTAGCATAAAATTTCAGGTATTAGAATCGTTTTGCATAATGATAAATAAATAACTTGATAAACATTTGGTTGATTTCATAAATATACTTTGATCATCATGTTACAAAAAAATGTCTAACTCAATCGGGTCAAAACTGATTACTGGTTTAATAAAATGCGACGCATAGTATCTTTGCATTCACACAGTTTCATTAAAAGTACTCTGAGAGTATTCTATCAATCAAATATACGATTTCCAGCAAAATTCAACACATCGCTTGTGGTCACATCAGTCTTCACACATATTCGCCAGAAGAGAACAACAAGTTAATCATGTTGCTGTTAGTAGGTTTTACGATGTACGTTTCTGTGCAGCAATGAGTACGCTCACAGCAATTTACAATGAAACGGGTAGAGACGAAATCAAAAGTTGTTCTCTTTTTGGTCCTTCTGGATGTGACGGTGACTCACCTCCGGCTAAATGCCAGCTGTGTACCACCTCGAACCTCCCTAAGAATCCTCATATCTCCATGCTCCAATCGGCGCACTTCTACAAACACGAAAGTCACATTCGAAGCACATTTCGATGGACGATCCCTTTACAAAAGCGGAAGGAAGAGTTTCTACCTCAGATACGGTATAGATAAGCAACTAGCTCGTATGTGTCCATTGGTTTGTATGGACTTTCGCTATTCTTCAAACGATTTTCAGTTTTTGTACCTTTTCCAATAATAAGAAAGAAAACAAATCATCAACACTAAGTACGTTAGGAAGTATGCTAGGACGACACGCGGCAAGTTTCTATTCGTTTTGTTTCGATTGACTTAAACTCTGTAGTTCGTAAGGTGTAGGTATTTTAGATCATAGAAGAGTTCAGTTCCATTCACAAGCATGCAGCAGAAGAAGCTAGCCCGGAATCGCATACAGACAGTGCATGATAACGGCTCAGGTTTTACACAAAAGACACATCTCATACACAAATAGATACACAGCACCTTCATGAGTTGATAGATACCAGCAGAGAGCAAATTTTGTTCAACCAAGGAGACTGGTGGACAATTGTTATTAGTTTAGGTAAACAACATCGTTGCAGCACCACTTAGCCACGTATCTGTACCTATAGGAAATGCGCGTATGAATGACTTGTGTTGCGAATAAAAGAATCCAGACTCAAAATCTTATTTAAAACCATTCGAGTATTGCATCTATTAACATATGGTACAGAAAGAACGTGTCTTGATTGAGTATGTTTGCGAAACATATAGATATAGTGAATTTGCACCACAGAAACTATTGTGTAAAGCGTGAGACTGTAGCGAATACCACAGGAAACACACCAGGAGTAAAATAAAGAGCTGTACTAGCAATGTTTCGGAGTTCCAAATTTGTTGATTTTTAAGATCCGAAAGTTCAGTATTCTTCATTCATGTTCTGATTTGATCATTTCAATGAATCAATAATCCGATTGCTGCCGAGTCTGATGATGGTGAAAACACAAGTGAAAAAATTTCTTTTTATAACGCACAATATCGACAGCCGCCTCACGACCTATAGTGATCGAATCAATAAATCTATAACTGATGGGGGAGGATCGACTGTATTCTGTTACCTACCTTACCGGTCAGGCTGAGGATTGAGTGTCCTCTGCTGTACGTAAAAGTCGTCTTCAGTCTACTCGGTCCATGGCTGTGTGTCTCCAGTTCCGCACGCTGTGAAGGGTCCACAAATCGTTCTCCACTTGATCGACCCACCTAGCCCGCTGCGCACCACGTCTTCTTTTACCGGTCGGATGACTCTCGAGAACCATTTTGGTCGGGTTTCTATCCGACATCCAGATAACGTGACTCGCCTACCGTAGCCTCCCGATTTTTGCGGTGTGGACGATGGTTGGTTCTCTCAGCAGCCGATACAGCTCGTGGTTTATTCGTCTGCTCGAAGTCCCGTCTTCTATCTGCACTCCGCCGTAGATGGTACGCAACACCTTCCGCTCGAAAACTTCGCGTTGGTCCTCTGCACATAGGGTCCATGCCTCGTGTCCGCATTGGCGTAGCCCTCCAGCCCCCCCACATCTTTACCGGAATTTCTTTAGAAACAGTTTTATATACTTCTATTACTGCATACACTCATCTCATAACGTAATCTTATGCAAACGACAACTGACGTATTCCCGGAAAGATCCTTGGAATAATTTTTGAAGGTATTCTCGTGAAAGCCTTGAGACTATCACTGGAGAAAACCCTCGAGGTGTCCTAGTAAGAATTTCTGAAGGGAATCCCCGAAGAAATTCCTAAAGAATTATTTTCGGAGTACTTTCAAATGATGGAATTCTTGAAAAAATCCTGGAATTCACCTGAAGAAATTCCTGGACCTTGGACGAATAGCTGGAATGCATTCAAAAAAAAAAATGTCTGGAGGAATTTAAAAAGCAACTCTAAGAGGAATTCGCGGTACATTTTCTAAAGAAATTTCGGGAGGAAACCTTAGGAGAATTCCAAAAGAATATTCTCTGGGTGTATTTCTGAATAATTTCCTGGAGAAACATCTGAAAGCGCTTCTAGCATGTAAGTACTAATATGTTTAAAGTATAGTGACTATAAAAGAAGAACTGAACAGGATATATTCCTTGAATAATTATAGTATTGTAATTGAAATATCATAATACAAATCGCTGTGGAAATTCCTCTAGAAATCCTTCAAGTAATTCAAAAAATCTTTAGGTAATTCTGGAAAAAAAAAATATTGGACGAATTCCATTAAAAAGGTGATGCACGGATTTCTGAAATTTCTGACCGAGCCCCTGAATAAATGTTTGAAAAGATCCAGAAAGGAATTTCTGAAGGAATCACTACAGAAATCCCTGGAGCAATCCTTAGAAGAATTCCTGCAGGTATTCCTGGAATAAACCCTGGAGGAATTTCTGAAAATATACCTGGATGAATGCCTGGATGAATTCCTGGAGGAATCCTTAGAGCAAATATGGGCGGCATCCTTGGAGAAATTTCTGAAGAAAACGCTTGAAGAATCCCGGGAAGAATTTCCAGACAAAATTCTGGAGGGATTTTTGGACGAATTCCTGGAGGTATTTCTAGAGGAATTCTTTAGAAAATTCCTGGAGGACAATTCCTAGAGGAATCTCTGGAGAAAATCCTGTAGGAACTTCTGCACATATTTTTGGCGGAATCCCTGGAGGAATTTCTTAATCGGAGGATCCGCTGCAAGAATTCTTGGAGAATCCGCTAGAGGAATTCTTGGATAAATTGAAGGAAAGAATTTCTGAAGGAATAATTGAAAACTTTACTGGACGAATGTCTGAAGTATTCCCTGGATAAAATTCTAGAGACATCCCTGGATGAATTCGTAATGGAATTCCTGCAGGAATCATTGGAGGAAACTCGGGAGAAATCTCTAGAAGAATTCCTGGAGGACTTACTGCAGAAATTCTTGGATGTTTTCCTGGAGCAAACCCTGGCAGAAATCCTGAAGAAATTCCTGGATTCCTGGAGAACTCCTGGAGAATTCTAGCAGGAATCCATAGAGAAATTTCTGAAGAAACCTCTTGAGAAATTCCGGGAGAAATCCTTAGAAAAAAATTAGAGAAATTCTAGGAAGAAACCCTAGTAAATTCGTGGAAAAATCCGTCAAGGAATTTCTGGAGAAATCCCTGTAGAAATTTCTGGAGGAATTCTGGACAAATTTCTTGCGGAATTCCACGAGGAATTCCTGGAGAAATCTCTATAGGAATTCTTGGAGTACTTCCGAGGAACTATCCTTGCAAGAATTCCTGGAGGAATCCCTGAATGAAATTCGGGAGGAATCTCTAGACAGAGCAATTTTAACCCTTATGTGACCAGCAGGGTACCCGGGTACCTTTTTCGATTTCAATTCTCGATATTTTTATGATTATTGAGAGCAGGAAGTTGAAACTCTGCCAGATCCTAGAACTCGTGAATATATATCTATTAACGGGGTTGACCGAATTTCCAAGTGAGGAGGGTCAGGGGGAGGAGCTGCTGATTTTTTTTATTACCGTCGTGCGGGGCTACTTTTGAAATGCGGGGCTACTTTGAACACTTTTGAATATGGATTTTTTGAATTCAAAATATGGTTCAAATCTGTTTGATGTCTTTGGGACTATTATGAAGCAATAGTTTTCCCTTAATTTGGTTGAAATTATTTTTGAAACAGACCGTTTATTGCTTGTCAGGACGCGAAAAAACATCGAATAAATCAATAAAATATATATAACGCATCAGAACATTTGGTCTGTAAGCATTGTTTCTACAGTTTTTAAATTTCAAAGGGTTGATCATTTCATCCAAAATGTATCAACGTAGCATATATAATCGAATATTTGTATCGTTATAAATTATAAATGACCGTCCCACCCAAATAAACGATTGATGGCCCCTTTTTCAGGCTATTTAAATAGCAATAACACGCTGCTCATAATACCAAAGGTAGCACAGAACCATCTTAAAACGCATATATTTATTGAAATCATTCATGATATAGTTACTACAGTATTGGTACAAAGTGGGTTCCTAAATAACTCTGGAATTTTAAATGCCGTTTTGTTTGTTTGTTGAGTTGTCCAAAGTAGCCCCCACCTGGTTCTATATGAGATGTATCCGATTGGTGTATGAACAACTTTTTTGTTTATTGATGGATTTAGTTCAAATTCTGCGTACATCCTACACACATACTCACGATTATCTATCTATATAAATGCAGTGGCATACGTGGGGCCGCGCATAACTTGCGAACCGGAGGCCCGATTTTGGTCGTCTTAGTTTTGTTCTGTTAGTTTTCACCCAAGGAAGGTTTATGAGGCATAAAACATGGAAAAATGATAGTTTTTGAAAACCGATCTTCCATACCTTTTTCACTGGGGACTTGGGCTTGGCTAGAATAACTTGAAACGTCAAAAAACGCAGTAGGCAAGACAAAGTTTGCCGGATACAGCTAGTTATGTGTAAAAATTGTGGAACCCCATTCACTACTCTGGGAGTTATAATGTCATAAAGTTGAAAAACCACGAAAAAGTGTAAAAAGAAGCCCCGCACGACGGTACGTGGAATGCCGGCAGGGTACCCGGGTACCCACGAAACTGAAATGATCATATTTCCGTCAATTTTTCACCGATTTCAAATTATTTTTGGCTCATTTTACTCAGAAACTCATTATCTATTTAGAATGAGATAGATCGATAGATAATGAGTTTGTAAGTTGAATGAGCAAAAATAAATAAAATCGGTGGAAAATTGACGGAGATATGATCATTATAGTTTCGTGCGTACCCGGGTACCCTGCCGGCATTCTACGGGTGTTTTTTTTGCTGGCCACACTACGGTTAAGAGTAATCCGTGGAGAAATTTCCGAAAAAAATCCTGGAATTTCTGGTGGAATTTCAGTAAGCATTCTTGGAGGAATATCTGGATAAATTCTGGAGAAATCATCGATGGAATTCCTGAAGGAATCTCTTGAAATTCCTGGAGTAATCCGTGAAATAATTTCTGGAGAAATCTCTGGAGGAGTCCCTGAAGGAGGAATCTCTGGAAAAAAAATCTGGAGGAATTACTGAAGAAATTCTTGGGAGAATTTTTGAAGGCATTCCTGGAGGAGTTTGTGGATCAATTCCTGGAGAAATTCTTGGGGTAATTCCTGGAGGTATTCTTGGTGGAATTCCTGGAGGAGTCTCTGGGGAAATGATTGGATTAAATCCTGAAAGAATGCTTGGAGGAGTGCCTGGAATAGTTCCTGGATAAATTTCGGGAGCGATTCCTGCGAGAATTACCGAAGGAATCCCTGGGAGATTATTGAAGAAATCCTTGAAGGGGAATCTCACGAGGAATTCTTGGAATAATGCCTGTATAAGCTTCGGGAGGAGGATTTCCTGTAAAAATTCCTGGAGAAATTGCCGTAGGGAATCGCGCCACTTGGGCGGTGGCTTCTATATTCGTCTGTTTTCCACTATAACTCAGTCAAAATTGAACCAATTGACACAAATTTTGGAATGTGGTGAGATAGGTATAGTATCTACCCGTGTACAACATTTCAAGTCAATTGGTTCAAAATTGACTGAGTTATAGTGGAAAACAGACGAATATAGAAGCCACCGCCCAAGTGGCGCGATACCCTAGTAATTTCTGAAGGAATTCCTGGACGAATTCCTGGAGGAGTGCCAGGAGGTATTATTAAAAGAATTCTCGGATACTTTTTCAAAACGACGTATAATACACGCAAATACTATGTTGATACGTCGTTTTGAAAAAGTATCCGAGAATTCCTGGAGGAATTCCTAGAACAATCCATAGAGGATTCCTTAGAGGGTCTCCTGAAGAAATGCTTGGAGGATCCCGTGGAGAATTTCCTGAAGAAATGCTTGGAGGATCCCGTGGAGAATTTCCTGGAGACATGTCTGTAAGAATTCCTGGAGAAATTCCTGGAGAATTATCCAGAGGAACTACTGGAGTAATCCCTGGAGATATCCGTAGAGAAATTCCTGGAGAAATCCCTGGTAGAATCTCTAGAGCATGGTTTCCCAAACTGTGGGTCGCGACCCCCCAGGGGGGTCGCCGGCCTTCATCCAGGGGGTCGCGAGGGATAGTTGAATAATTTACTGTAACAGACAACAAATGAGGGAATTTCTATGGTGGGTCGCCGAAAGCACGTCCACTGGTAAAAGGGGGTCGCGCACACAAAAAGTTTGGGAACCTATGCTCTAGAGGAATTCCGTCAGGTATCTCTAGAGAAATACCTGAAGGAATCTCTGGAGGAATTCTTAGAGGAATCCTAGAGAAATCTCCAGAGGAACTCCTGGAGGAATTCTTGCATCAATTTCATGAGGGATGTCTGGAGGAATTTCTGAAGGATTTTCTTGAAGAATCACTGGAGAACTTTCAGGGTGAATCCCTGGAGGAATCCCTGGAAAAGTTCTTGGAGGAAGCTCCAGAGGAATTCCAAGAGGAATCTCGAGCGGAATTTTTAGATGTATTCCTCTGAAGGAATTCACATGGAACAATTCCTGAAAGAATTTCGGAAGGAATCCTTTGAGGAATTCCTGGAGAATTCCAGAAAGAAATCCAAGGATCAATTTGAGGAAATCCTGAAGGAATCCTAATAAGAGTACGTAGAGGAGCTCTTGGAGGTATCCCTGTAGCAGTTACTGAAGGAATCTCAGGAGGAGTCCCTGTAGAAACCCCAGGAAGAATGTCGGAAGCATTGCCAAAAGGAATGCCTTCTCAGTTCCTGGAGAAGTTTCTGAAAGATTTCCAGGAGGGATTGCTGACGGAGTCCAGAGATGAGTGCTTGGAGGCATTTTTAACCCTTATGTGGCCGACAGGGTACCCGGGTACCCAGCACCCATTTAAAATACACGGTGTAAAAAAAAGCAAAAAGTTTGTCGGACACATAACGGTTAAAAAAATAAAGGAATTGCTTAAAAATTGTGTAAAAAATCCTTAAGGGGTCCATCTAATGCTTCAATAGTTCGTCTAGAAATTACTGCAAACATGGATTCCTACAGATTTTTTTTTCCAAGATTTCGCTAAGAAAACTCTCTTGTACACAGTTAGAAAAAATCACCGACTTCGGTAATGTTTTACCGAAATCTCAACCGTTAAGTTTGTTTTACAGGAAAAAATCTGTAAAGGTAGCAACTTTTACCGAAGTTCGTTGGAGTTTGACAGATAAACGATAACATGTTACCGAAATTTGTTATTTTTTACAGAATTTCGTTAAAAATTCATTACCGAACGCTCAGCGGTTGAGATTTCGGTAAAAATTACCGAACGCGATTAGCTGTGTAGAAGGAGGAGGAATAGGAATTCCTCATGGGATTGCTTTCAGGATTCCTAATGGGGTTTCTTCAGAAACTCCTCCAGGGATTCACCCGGGAATTCCTTCTGTGATTCTTTCAGGAACATCTTCCGGAATTATTTTAACCGTTATGTGTCCGACAAACTTTTTGCTTTTTTTACACCGTGTATTTTAAATGGGTGTTGGGTACCCGGGTACCCTGTCGGCTACATAAGGGTTAATAATCTCTTGTAAATTTTTCTGAAACAATTTCTGGACGACATTCCTGCAGAAATACTTCGATTAATTCCAGATGGAATTAATGGAGCAATCTCTAGTGGAATTCTGGAAGGAATATATAGAGAAATCACTGAAGGAATACCTGCAAAAATACCTTAAAGGATCTCTGGGAAAATTCGCGAAGGAAACCGCGGAAACAGCACAGGAACAATCACTGGAAGAATCTCTAAAATTCCCAAAGAAATGTCTGTTGGATTCCCTTGATGAATCTCTGGAGTAATCCATGATGGAATAGCTGCAGCAAGCTTCAAAATAATTCCTGGAGGAATTGTTCATACTCACATTTGATTTTGATTCCCCAAAACTGCAATGCCCATTTGCTTATTCACATATTGGGCGGCCATGCCACTTTAAAGTCATCTCAAGTCCTCGCCCCTGTCCCCCCTCCAGAAAAAAAATCCTAGCTACGCCAAGGCATAGAGGACTAACCGGTTAACTTCGTATGAAGGCGAACTTTGTTCGTTCGAAGAGTTGGAAATCTTTAGTGTAGACCTAAAGCTTGACCATGAACTGATTTTGGGCCTGGGAATGTTTGGGGAAAAAATATGCCGCTTTACAAAAATTGAATTTCATGCCTTTTTCAACTTCTTCTTTTACCGATTTTCTTACAATTGTTCAACTATTTCAAAAAAACACCTGCTTGTCGGAAAGCTTGCTTCATTAGCTTACCAATGATGTATTGAAACCAATAGATAATAATGATATTGTGGAGACATCCCTGCGCTGACTACGCCTGTGTTCTATTTTCCTGTTCACACAAAAACACTCGCATCAAGAGAAGAAGACGTCAGTCATTGTCAGCTCGTGGTACAGTTAGAACGAAATAAAAATCAATTCGTTATTCGTTAAGTAAAACTATTGTAACTTATTATTCACGACACGAAACCCACAATATTAATTAGAATATATCAATTTGAAATAATGTGTTCATTTTTTTGCAAAAATCGCATTTTTTAGCTTTACTCAACTTTGATGCTGCAACTTTGATCTTTGTAACTACATCAGCAAGGAAATTAAAATTCTGGATTTCTCTTAGTTTATATGTTTTTTTTTATCTGTATTAACGAGATTTTTAACCCTAGGCTAGTTCTTCTCGGGACCCACGCTTTACTTCCCTTCCGGGAGTGGGATTCGATCCCAGGTCCTCGGCGTGATAGTCAAGTGTTCTAACCATCACACGTTTATATGTTTATTATTGATAGAAAATTTCAGAACAAGCATTGGTAAAAGTGACTTTTCTGATTTTTGTCCCTCTGACATCCTATAACGCACAGTGGGGCAAAAGTACGCACAACATTTCTGAAAATAGAATACCAATATATGTAATTACAGAATATTTGAAGCAATGACGATTTTGTATCGAAACCACTTATTTGTAGTATGCTCCCACCATACTTGTAGTCAGTGCCGGATTTAGGGAGGGGCCAGGGGGGCCAGGGCCCCGGGCCCCCACATTTTAGGGGCCCCTACAAAATTTCACGTCACGGAAAAAATGTGAAGCGAAAAAAAAATATTAGTGCAAGAATCTCTCTTATTTGATTTTTGCCTTAAGAACTTCAAATGACTGTCTTCTGACAAGATGCACGTGATATGTTGTGATTCTTTTGAAGAATACTGCAACTATTTGTGAAATTTCAAATTTTGGCTTTAAAACATATTACCATTTGTCTTTATTTTTGTGAAACTGCTAAAAAAACTACTGGAAATTCTTAAGAAAATCTTCTACCGAATTCTAGACCTCGAAACTCTATAAATTGCAGAATCAAAAAGTTCCTGCTGAATTTGATTGTTTTTTTTCTGTCTGAAGCTTTTGAAAACATTTTGAAGATCTTTTTTTTATAAAGTTCTTTCAAAAGTTAAAGTTTTTTTTTCGAAATTTAGAAGCATGTTTGGCACTCATGAGTTTGATTTTATTTAGACAGCTTGCGACTTACTTAAATCAGAGAACACCAAAACTACACAAAAATGATAAGAGTAATTTTAGCATGAATCTACAAACACAGAGAAACAGACGTCACACTCTCATTGCTTCCCCCCTTTTCAACGGTTGATTCAAATATTCAGTAGTAGGTCGATTGACCACTGGCGGCGCTGATATCGGTTTTGCTCCTGTTTGACGTTTGCTCACTACCGCCATCTAGGGGCGGCCCGGCCAAACACAGTACGCTTAGCATTGGGCGATTATGTTTTCGTGACGTTTTTTAATGAAATTTGTTCTAAGTGTTACGTCTGTTTCTCTGTGCTACAAACATGATCTAGATTATTTTGAAGAGTTTCAGTCCGATTTATTTTTGAACTGAGAGATTTACTAACTGAAATAAGAATGAATTCATGGCGAACTCCCAATAAAATCCATAGATTCCATGAACAAAAAAATTGAAACCAATTTTGTGGAGAAATTGGCTAACAATTTGTCTGGATTCCTCGCTTAAGATTATCAAGAAATTTAATAGGAAAATATATTGGAGATAAAGTCAGAAATTCCATCATGAATTTGTAATTAAATTCTTCTAAAAATTTTTCAAAGTTTTCTATTAGAATTTTCTCCATGATTTCGGAGTTCTGTGGAACATTATTTTGGGAGGTCACCAGTAACTCCCCGGCAATCGCATTAGAAGGAGTGTCGACCAGCAACTCTTCCAGAGATTAAAGCAGGAATCGGCTAGAAATTCTCTCTGGATTTGGAAAAAGTAACACCTTCGATTACGCAACATTTTTCTAGAAATTGTTTGAAAATTTCAACAATATAGTCTTCTTGCAGTTTGTCTATGAACTCTGGCATGAATTTCTACTAAATCTGAGCTCTAATGCTGCGATTACACTCCTGAAAAGCTTTTTACTTTATATAAATTTATTTTATCATTGTTTTTACGCTAGAATTTCAAATCTGTTGTGAATAAACTTAGTGCATATCAATGTTTTTTCTAGCTCTGCTTATCGTTCTTCAATAAAATTATTCTACAACGATATTTACATATTTGTAAGAATGATTAATTTTTAAAAAAATTTCACGTTATATGGGCATATCCTTTGTATTAAGGGCCCCCACAACACTGTGGCCCCGGGCCCCCACATTTGTAAGTCCGGCCCTGCTTGTAGTATGCTCCCTCAAATCATTCCGACAAACTTAATTTTGGAAGAAGATCAATTATAAGGAAATCATTGTGATCGCCTATTGAAAACAAAAAAAAAACAAAAATGGATGAAAAAACATTTTGAAACATTTTGTCGCCATACTCGTGCCATCCTTACACGCAGAAAAGACTATGTTGAAATCAAAAATATTTGAGGTAAATTGGCATCTTTAGCGTTGTTGAGATAATTCCATATTCACAATCTGCATGCAAAACTGAGCCGAAATCCAAATTTTCATTAATTTAGGTGCCCGGGAACCTATTTAAAAATCAGTTTGAAGTTTGTATGGGAGCGATTTGTCGAATCACCCCTCGTCGCATTTTGTATTGAGCGGAACTGTCAAGCAGTTGCCCAGCTGTCAAAAGGTGATTTCAAAAAATCTCCTTGAAATTGATTTTAGATACCAAAATAAAGTTCTAAAAATCTGAAAAAAATCATAACAACTCAGAAAAAGGTGCTCTTTTGTTTGAAAATAAAAAACCATTGATTTTTTCTTAATTTAAAATCCCAATTCAAATAAATTGTCAATTTGATCAGGCCACAAAAATAAAACTGTTTGGAGCAAATCGAACGTCACATTTAAAGCAAATGCAGTCCATGTTTGCAACAAAAATGCATCTTTTGACAGATTATGTTAGAAATAAATGTAAATATTTTTGTTTTTTTTTTGTGGCAGGTCGGCCGTACGGAAATATTTGTTTTCCCATTAAACTTATAGTCATTTTCTTCGCTGGAAAAACCCGCCTCTCGTGTTGTACTTTCAATGCCAACATCATGTATACATCTATTAGATAACATATGCTCCCGAAAACAACGGGATTTCGTGAAGACTTTCGGTGATCCTTGCCTTTTTTGCAGGAGGAAATTTTGTTTGATGTTGCAGCTGGAACTTGTGAGTTTTGTTTTTGTTCTTGACGGCGGAATAGGGGGCTCCTCAATGGGTATTTTCGAAATAAATGTGCGATTGAGTAAGTTTTAAAAATTAAAATTTTAGTTTTAATCATTTTATCAGTTTACCGAGTAAACATAAATATTTTTGTTTTAAACGAACGAAATTTGTCTCCGTGTTGAAAGTTTTTGAGAGTATGTTGATTTACTTTTTTGGGGTCTTTAATAGCTCAGTTGGTAAAATCACAGTTATAATACATCACCATACTGATGGAGATTAGATTAAAATTACGGCCCCGTTTTATAGTTTTGCAGCATATTAGATTTTTTTTCAAGTATTTTGTTTAACACTTACCACTATAATTACCCCATAATGTATTCTGATAATTTCAGTAACGCTGGAAAGGAAAACTCTTAGTTAATAGTCGTGGAAGTATTCATACAATACACTGTAAGCTGAGAACCAGGTCGTGTTCCAGTTGTTATTTCAGTTATTTCAACATTGCTTTTTCTGCGTGTCAATAGTAATGTTCACCACATTTAAAAAAATGTTTCTTATCCCACAGGTCAAGCAAGTTTTATAACTCTTCTGCGAAAATTCATTTCTGGTCAAATTTTCAGCTTAATTGATAAAGATTTTGATGTGCTTCAAGTCGATTTCATAATTTTAGAATTATCTACATCTTAAAGAATTATAGCTACTGAACAGAAATACTCACATTAATGATAATAGCTCAAAATCAAAGCTTATCATATCCCACAGAAGAAGTCGTTCATACATACTTGTACAACAGTTCGAGCAAGTTTTATCAGTACCGTAATCCGGGGTCAAATTGATCACTTTAAAACAACTTTTGCGGATAACATCAGTGCCTATTCAAATATTGCCAAACGAATTTCTGTAAAACCAGTACCCAGTGGATCTCCATGGAACCATGTGACAGAATTTTGTTCAACAAATTTAAACTTTAAGTTAAATAACTTCAAATATCAAAATATTGGAAATGACAATTTGGGGCGAAATTGATCAGTATACAATTAAGCATCGGTTGGAAAGGAAAATTTCCTTCACCGCTTAATTTTGCTCTGCTAAAACCGAATAAAGCATCTAACATCTTACAACTAGTGAATTTAATACTTTAAATGCAAAATTAAATTTCGAAATTTCCCCTTAAACGCCTAAAGGTATTTCATTTGAAATAAGTGATTTCTATTACAATAAATGACTATTTCTTCATAAAATGAACATTTTATAACTATTTCATGTTCTGATTAGCTGCATAACATCCCAACCAAGGCTTCACAAAAATGTTAAAACAGAGAATTCACGGGAAGTCCTATTTGCAATTGATTGTTTAGCAGCAATGATTTCAGCTAAATGAGAAATACATTGCGAATTCCTTGAAAAAATAAAGCAAAACTAACTTTTTTCTAAAAAATTAAAAGTCTACACTCATCTCTAGACATGTACGAATCAGATGACGTAAAAAGTTTAAGATCATTACGACGCTTAAGAGTTCCTAGTATTGAATTACAATGTAGTACCCGAGTGATCAATTTCACCCCGGTTTACGGTAATAAATAGAGTTTTGTTCTGCTTGGTACCGAAAAAAAACCATTAATATCTAAGTTTTTAAAGGTGGATAAAAAAAATTAAATGTCTGCCCACATTTCTGATCTGAATAAAAATATTTTTGTTCCAATATTTTATCGGTTAGCCATGTTTTTCACCAAGCAAACGTCGATGACAAGATAACAAACATGCATAGACTAGGGCCGACTCCACTAAATGGATAATAATGTAAAACAATTTGTTTGCATATTCCCGCTAATCTTTCCCATGCGTACCGATGTCACGAGTCGGCATGACGTTGATTCAGTGACACCTACTTCTGCGATTGAGTTTTTATTCGTTCTTTAAATTTTCACCGTTTGAAGATTTCCGCTTTGGAGGACCTCGTCAACTGCGGTGCTCTGAACTTTTCATTGCTCAATTCAAAATCCTGGAACGCCTTTGGGCAGGATTTGATAGAAAATGAAATACAATATTGCGCATGATTGGAGTGGAGTGGAGAGCTTTCACAGCATATAAACTGAGTGCGACACGCGGCAACGGTTTCATTTTTGTCGGTGATGCCATGCGGTAACAAGTGAAAAAATGTGCTTGGTTTTAGTTCTAAGCATAATTGTGAACAGTATTCTGTTGGCTTCAAGTGAATCCGAGAATAGAAGCAACGGTACGGATACAGTGTGGATTAATTCAACAATACATTGCAGTGAATTTGATACTAAATTAGGAACTGTTCTTGGTGAATTCAATAACTTTTAATTCAGTGATTTTTTTTTCTACACGTTACACAAGTTTACAAAATAAAACGAAAGTCGTGAACTTCTGTCAACGACCAAAATTTTTGAAGCACAATTAAGTGCTGATTTCGAAACCGACCTTCAAAAAATTTTAAGTAGAACAGCTTTTGAGTTTTAGCTCAATATCGAGTTTTGAAACTTTTCAAAACAAGTAATTTACTAAAATCCAAATATATTGCGTTTTGTTCAACCAATTTTAAATCTTTTTCCATAAATTAAAAGCTGAATACAATACCATTCGATCATCTGAATACAGGTTTTGCGCCAGATTGATGAAATTCAAGATATTGGCGAGTTGGGACAGTCTTCTTAAATTTTAGCAAAATTCCCGAAATTTTTTGAAGAAATCTATTTTTTTCAATAAGAAAAAAAACAACTTAAAAATTCTTTCTCGACGTTTATTTGACATATCATATGTAGGCGAGTTACAGTAAAAATTTCAGCTCAATCGGATCATTGGTTACGGAGAATGAGATGTTTGAAGTGAGCGAATTTGCTTAAAAATAGAACAAACATCGATTTCATATCATCAACCCTGTATGGAAAATCGAAAAAAAATCCGCTCTACTGTAATTTTTTTCTTTCGCGTTTTCGAACTCAGGGCATGATTTTACACCAAAAATGATCATCAGCTTACCGAGTTCAAAAATGCTATAAACTAGTGTTATTAAAGTTTCCTAAAGTTTATGCAATTAGTAACGAACACTATTGATTCTCAACTAACTTAAATTTATATGGGAATCCTGGTAGTGCTTTTGCTTAGAACAGTGCTTTCCAATCTTGTTGGCTGACGAAATCTATTGCTAAGGACTGTTCAATTTATAAAACGGACAAGTTTTGTTGTTACGAACATCATATTTTATTATATGAATAATAATTAAATTGAATTAAAAAAATCAACTTGATAGAAATGTGGCCAGATGTTAACCCTAAAAACGATACCTTCATGGCCTCAGTTTCGTCACCTCGCTGAGTGTGTTCCATCAAAGACGAGCTTTGAAAGGCGCCTGGGGTCTAATGGAGCCCAGGTATCCCTTTTAGGATTAAAAGAGTTGGTTTTTTCAAATACCAAATGGGTAATTCTCGCTGAGACCGGCCCACTATTTTCACCTTGTCTTAAAAATGTTTAAGGTTGCGATTTTCTGAAAGTTCTCGCTAAAAAAGTAAGGAAAATGCATTTGGTTACTCAAATTGATGGACCCCCCGTTAGTTAGAGCCCCAACAATTTTGTAGACCCTCCGATTTTGGTCCAATGGTGGCTCATTTAAACCGTTATAACTCGAAAGTTTCTCCAAAAAACCTCTCAAAACGAATTGTTGTTGAAAAGAGGAAAGATAGAGCTACTATTTACAATAATAAAAAGTTGGGTCGGCCATATTGATTTTGGTAGCCATCTTGGATTTTTATACCAAAACATTTTTTTCACCATGATGGCAACCATCGATTTTCAAAATTTTTGCATCAATTGAAAGCTGAGACATTTGTACATAACATATCAAAAAGTTAGATACGTTCTTTTCTTCTTTCTTTTTTGGAACTCGAGTATAAAAACAGTGGATGATTACGAAGACCAACTATGATGTTCCCTTTAAAGTGGTTTAACGAAGCCGGCGGCTTCAAGCCGCTATGTTTGGGATTCTGGTGAGCCAAGTATATGTCCAGGTTCTTTTGTATTAAATTTTTATACTGACGGTTTCAAAATGGGTAAAAATACAGGAGCTGGCATCAATAAAGCTACACCAACGGGATACAGTCCTACTGTGCTTCAAGTAGAAATTCTAGCAATTTATACATGACTCAAGAGAACCTACAGGTTTGTCAAAATCTGTATCTTCTCAGGTAGTCAAACTGCTCTAAATGCGCTAAAGGCATTCACGTGCCTATTTAAGCTGGTGTGGGAATGCATTCTTACTCTGAAGTAATTGGCCATTATGAACGAGGTTATATATTGTACTGGGTGCCTGGTCATTGTGGAATTCAAGGAAACGGAAAAGCCGATAATTTTGCAAGACAGGGTGCAGGATTGTGGTTCCGTTAGGCCTGAACTATTTTGTGAAGTTCCGGAGTGTACTCAGGCCGTTCGCAATGCTGTTTTATTTTGTATGGCGAGTTTAAAAAATTTTAAAACTCGCCATACAAAATAAAACAGCATTGCGAACGGTCTTAGAATAAAATTTAAAACCTAAAAAATGTGTATGATAAAATCTAATTGGAATGTCACGAATACCTCTAAACAAGCTAAAAGATTTATAAGACCCAGTGCAGCAAAAGCCAAGGCCACATTAATCCTGATCAAAAAAGATCCCAGGGTAATAACCGGTCTGATGACTGGGAACTGCCCAAGATATCACTTAAAGACTGTATCGGCAATAATCGGGACACAGAAATATGGCTGTAACTCTGCAATAAATACATTAAAATTGCTCAAATTTTGCCTGATAATATCTTAAGATGTGCTCATTTAACCTGCAAAATTTCGTGTGAATCGGTGAAGTACCTTTTGTTGTAGCAATGAAACAGTACAACGCGAGCAATTGAATTGTGTACAGCCCCTGGTTTAGCTTGTCAGCGCTGTAACTTTTGAATTTGATAAAGGAAATGGCTGAAATTTTGAATACAAGCCTCTCAATCTATTTTGCTTGCACAGGCAAAATTTCAAAAAAATCGATGCATAATCAACAATTTTATAGACGAAACAGATAATGGGGCTGACCGTGATTTAGCCCTTCAGATAACAATTAGTGAGCACTTCTCATTGTTTCGATTGTGTTGTTGAAAATACTACACCAACAATCATCAAATTTTTCCGGCATAATATACACATAATCACCTTCTGTGAAAATTTAATGAAAATTTGCAGACATTCAAAAGTTATGAATAGGCAAACATCGCACATAAAAAACATGAAACATTTTCACTAACACTGTCTCCTATCAACACCAGTAACTTTCAATCCAATTGATAAAAGTTGATGAAATTTTGCAAGAAAGTGTCTCTATAAGTATCATAACTGATCACCAAGTTTCATAATTATCCTCACAGAACATTGAATTGTAGCGGAAAAGAACCATCTAGTATGCGAATGAAAATTGGTGATAATTGTACAAAATCTTAGAAACCACGTCTGTTTGTTTCTCATCCACAGTTAAAAGTAATGCATCGATTTTTATGAAATTTTGCACAAGTAATAAACATACATCAAAGAGTTCTCAGTTAACTTTTGGCCAATTTTTATCAATTCAGTACAGAGTTACTGCCGTACTTCTGTGTCCCAATTATTGCGGATACAGGCTTTAAGGACAATCGTTTTGATATCCCGCTTCAACAGTGCATCAGAATTTCAGACGCACAAATCTCAAGAAGCAAGCCTCAAACAACATTGTATTTTATTTTTCTGTTCTTGCTCACTTGTAATAAAAAATTCTCGCTGAAACCAGGCCGCCATTTACGTCTGGAATTTCAATTTTTCTTGCTTCTTCGCTAGAATATAATAAAAAAAGGATGAAAACACCTTTGGTTGGGTTAAATTGATGGACCCCTCGATTGGCAAGGGGCTGACAAGGTGACAAAATGACGATTTTTCATCAAATTGCACCTAATTTATCGCATAATATCTCAAAATTTATTGTTGTAACATATACAAAACTTCACTTTTCTATGAAGGGAAAGTATAGACCTTTCAATTGAAGTTGAAAAATTTTTGGCAGCCATCTTGGATTTGGTCGCCATTTTAAATTTTATCATTAAATTGCGATTTTCGCTGTGTTCGCAACCACCGATTTCAAATCCGAACTCATCATTAGAAACCTGAGAGTCTAAGCTTTCCAAAACATTCAAAAATTTAGGTGTACATTGACCGCAATAATGATATATCGATTAAAACGTTAGGCTCCCATTTCCCCATACATTCTCACGCACGCATCTGATCGTGCGATAACGGGATCGGCGGAATCGCATGCATGCGCGTGGCGTATGCAGCAAAATGTATGGGAGAATAGGAGGTCGCCTAACGTTATCCTCGATATATCATTGTTGCGGCCATAGAAAAGTGATGCTTTTTTTTTTTTTTTTTTTTTTTTTTATCTGTATTAACGAGATTTTTAGCCCTAGGCTAGTTCATCTCGGGACCCACGCTTTACTTCCCTTCCGAAGGAAGAACCCACATTTTATGAGTTTGTCGGGAGTGGGATTCGATCCCAGGTCCTCGGCGTGATAGTCAAGTGTTCTAACCATCACACCAGGTCCGCTCCACAAAAGTGATGCTTTGTATATGTTACAACATTAAATTTTGAGATATTATGCGATAAATTAGGTGCAATTTGATAAAAATCGTCATTTTTGTCACCTTGTCAGCCCCTTGCCAAGCGAGGGGTCCATCAATTTAACCCAACCAAAGTGGTTTTCATCCTTTTTTTATCATATTCTAGTGAATAAGCAAGAAAAAAATTGAAATATCAGGCTTTATGTAAATGGCGGCCTGGTTTCAGCAAGAATTACTCAATAAGCTTAAAATAAGAAGATTAGGTGCGCCTGTTTTGCGTATGATGAGATTTATGCGCTCGAAATCGTGAGTAAGTGCCAAAGTCGGTCATTGTGGCGGCCATTTTGGGATTCTAACAAGTATGTCCTTAAATAAGATTGGTAAAATTCAATCCACAAAACTGCTGAACACATTTTATACAAATGTGGAGTACTACACGTTGTTCAATATGTTTGAATACACAATCAAATTGAATATATTTCTCATCTGTAATTACTATTTTCAAAGTAAATGTATTTATTTGAAGCTCTCATAACACTGTTCGTCACATAACTGGTTGTCAATATTAGGGAAAGGGTTATTAGAGCCCTTGGCAATTTGGCAATGTAATCCGAACAGGATAATCGACTTCATGAAACGAGTTGAGTCTAGTTGAGATCGAGTGCCACATCAACCAATGCAATGGCCATCACATCTCAATTGTGACAGGATATTTGATAAGCTCTAAAACAAGCATGGGTCATGCCACAATATTCCTACATAATAGAAATGGAAGCAGTGGTTCAAAAGCTCTAAGGGGAAAAAAGCTTTCGAAAAAAAATCTGTCGAAGCTCCAGGAACAGATTGGATTTATCCTAAGTACTTTTTGCTCCAGAAGGGTTTGAATACTTCAATCACATTTTGAAAAAGAAAACCGTAATGATTTTTTTGCACGCAACGGCAGCAGTTTTAGCGCCATTCTCGGTTTAGAGAGACTGCTGACGCTTTTTTAGGTCCGGTTTTGAGACTGTCACGGGCGAATTTTAAAGTGGCTCAAACATGCAATTCGACCACCAAACGTAAGTTCTAACAAAAATTGTAGTTTTAGAATTGTATGAGATTTTTGAAGTCGATTTATTCCAATTTTGAAAAATAACGTTCTAGTAACTTTTGCTACAAATTTGGCTTTATATGTGACCTTCCAAATGCCGCCTAAAAAACTTTTTATAGTACCAACTGCATGAGATATATGCATTTCAAGACAATTTAATTCAAAGTTGCCCATAACATTTGAATGAGAAGACCTAAAAACATGCAATGTTCAGAACAAATATGCGTCATTACTTGGTTTTCGAATGCTCCAACTATCACATCTTCGAAAAAAAAAATAAAAGAAAAACATTATTATGAAAAACCCGGTTTTTGTAGGGATCACCATATTCGATACTTAAAAATGACCTACAGGGGATACTCAAAATAACTGGGACAGTTAAAATTTTCACTTTTCAAAAAAGGTTCAACTAGCTGTAACTTTTCGAAAAGGGCATCAAATATTCTCAATTTTTTACTGTAAGTTTATCAACTAGTTGTGTATCAGTTTCAGCCCTGGGCACTCACGGTGGTGCAGAGGGCCGAATAGAAAGATTTCCATCCTGTGCGATTGCCAGCCACGCTTCGACCTGTGACCACTGGCCAGGTCAAATTTCTGTCGACTTGCTTGATTTCAATGCTGAGGCGGCGCCGACATGAGCCTCTGGGTCTGCCTCTGCTGCGATATCTTGCTGGGTTTCGTTTCCGCCCCTGCGTAGAGTGTGGGCGACCCATCTCCACTTTCGCTCCAGAATTTCTGTCACTATCGGCTTTTGATGACATCGACGATGGAGCTCCACGTTGGAGATACAATTGTGAGGCCACCATGCACGAATTATATACCACAGACATCTATTGATGAAGACCTGCAGCCGTTGAGTGTTCTCCGCTGATACACACCAGGTTTTACTGGCGTATAGCAGCACCGATTTCACGTTGAGTCGGAAACTCGAATTTTGGTGCGTCAAATAATCTGGTTGTTTTTCCATACATTTCTTAACCCTCTAATACCCAAATTTTTGATTTTGTTTTAAATATCATTTTTCGTCATCTAAAATCGATTTAAACATGTTTTGGAAGATGATTCTTTTTAATTCTCGATTTTGTGATTTTCGGTTTTTGATTTTTCTAATTTTTATTTTTGAACATCCACACACCTTTATATTTTTCCTAGAAGTCTCTTTGGGATACGGATTTTTTGAGACGAAAACATTTTGAGATTTTAGGATAATTGTTGAAATATTTTTATTTCAAATTTTTTTCAATGAAAATTGTATTTTTCGTGTAATTTTAAGGAAAGTAATTTTAGAGTGTATTCGTCTCCCTTAAACTATTCTACTATGATAGAATGATTTGGGAAACATCTAAAATATGTTAATTTTAGCGATTCAATACAAAATAATCAATGATTTCTTAAAGGTGACTAAAAAACATCAATTTTTCAATGATTTTTGAAAAATGTAAATACGCTTTAGAAGACACCAAAAACCATTTTAAGATATACAAAACAGTCCTAAATATCACCCAAAAATATAAAAATTTTGATTGTCCACGAAACAAAAATTACAAAAATGCTCAGGTGCTCCATGGTAATGGGCTGCCAAAGCAATTCACGATTTGGTTCACGGTCAATCGCTCCTACCAGGATCTCGTCGCACTGGCTTAGCACGGGGGGGGTTTTAGGGTTGAAACCCCCCCAGAGCCAAAATTTGTGGAACAAATTTTCAGTATGAAGCGCTTTACGACGAAAAAAATTATCGGCTGCGCCGCTTTTTTCAAACTACGAATGCAATTACTCATTACTGTTTACAAAATGTAAGTGTCAAGTCAAAAAAGATATCATTGACCGTTGAAAACCCCTCTCAGAGACAATTTCTGGCTACGCCACTGTCTCGTCGATTACGATGAGGAACAGTAGCTGTGATAGTATCCTTGCCTCACTCCGGCAACGATCCGGATGGGATCGGACAAAACACCATTGTGCAATACTCTGCACGAAAATGCTCTGTACTGTGCTTCAATGAGGCCGATGATTTTCTCAGGGAGACCCTTGAGCCTGAGGGCTTCCCATATGTTTCCGTGATTGAGACGGTCGAAAGCTTTTTCGTAATCAATGAACACCAGGTAGATAGACTCTAGTTGTGGTCCAAATTTGGAAAATATCAGGCTATTCTACTCGAAGTTAGAAAGATTCTAGAAAAAGGTATAATTATCCGATAGCCAACTTTGAGCTGTTATATTTCCGGATTCAACAAATCGAATCAAGGATGGGATCATTCATTTGCAAAGGTTTACAAACCTTGATACTATCTCAGTTCAGAAGCATTCTATCAAAAAAACTATGTATGGATGAATTGAACCTTGTAGTTTTATCTGGAAGTTCGCCGAATAGCAGTAGGGTCGCACACGCATACCAAATTCGTGAACGAGCTGTGACGGCAACTCTCCACGCGGTGAATGAAAATTACATTCATGCATAGGCGAAACTACCGGAGGAGCCGGGGTTGCGAGGCACCCCCTAGAATTTGAATGCGTTGCTGTGAGATATGGGGCGATGAATGATGAATGGATGAACTAATGAATATTTTGTTTGTAGTGCACCCTCTGGCAAAAAAATCGTAGTTTCGCCAATGCATTCATGCCGTGGAGAGTTGCGTTTGCTGCCTTCTGTTGACTTTATTATTGGCGCTACACTATTTAGTACATTTTTCTACAAAGTTTCAGGTAAAACAAAAATGAAAAAGTGCTCTACCCAAGTAACCATGACGCTGGATATAGAGCATTAATTTCGCTTTATAGTATATTATATGGCATGCGATATAAAGTTGTTTTGTCATATAGGTACCATTAAAGTAGGCTTAAAGTCGAAAGTGGCGCTACTATTGTTGATTTAAAGCAAGCTTTACTGTGGCGATTGCTAAAGCATATAAAATGCTTGTACCATATAGCTAATGCAATGAAATAGTATGGAATGCATACTTAAGGCATCATGTCAACAAAAGAAAAAAAGTATTTTTTTCATTTTTCTGTCTATTTTTATCTTCTCATACCTGTTCCGATACTCTTACACTGATATTTTTTATTCTATTTCGGGAATTGAACCTAGACTGCTGAAACTGGACCGCGATGAAACTCGGACGCGCTAACGCTGTACTACGACTACCATATATTTTGCACCTGGAAAAATGTGCAACATAAAGTAACGTATACTCAGCTCGTGCTTTATTGAGTTGTGTTTTCAGCAGCTCTAAAAAGTTGTGCTAGGGTATGAATGCCATCAGTTATCTTACTCTCCCAAATCCATTCGAAAACAAGCGACTACAGAACCGATTGATTCCACAAACGAAGATAATATAAAGATATAAATTAGTCTGTGTTGATTCTGTTCTTATTATTTTCATACGTTCTCACTTCTATCATTTCTTTTGTGAAATCGGGGCACTATGTTAAATAAGGAAACAAATATCTTAACCCCACATAATTTTTGTTCCCTCAGCAAGTCCCAAACAGATACCAAAAAAACCATCCAGCTTTTTACGCTACGATGAGGGGTGATTCGTTTTTGACGGATCTTGCCGACAGCCCTTGCAGCATCACAGTAGCTGAAAATTTCAGTTCACTGCTCTAAAATTGTCAAAAAAATTCACCTAGCGATGTTACCATTGAAACCATTGTTATCGATGCAAGAAATGCAACTGGTTTGGTTTTCATTGTTATTTGAAACTTTTAATGCGTTTTTTTCGTTTTAGGTTCTGGTTCTACCTTTCGATGTTTGAAATAATCAAGGAAACAACTCAAGCTAATGATTCAGTGATTTCTTAGGAATCTTAGGACGTTGGAAACCAATGTGATATAAGGAAACTACTATCATAATCAATCTCATTCATTTTCATGATGGCCGCCCCCACCCCCCAGGGCGTTCATATCTCTTATTTTAAAAAGTAGGGAATCATGAGTTAATATATACGTCGCGGTTGAAATCCAAAGTTTTCTCATATGCGACAAACAATTTTTATCCAAATCTATACATGAAACATCTCGGGTGATACATAACGTCGGACGTAGCGCGCTGGACAGCGGATCCTCCAGCGCCCTATGCGTGACGCACGTCAGACTCACGGTTCAGGAGAAAATCCGATTTTCTTGTGTCGAAACGGATAATGAATCTGAATTATTAGTGGTGATTGTTTGATATATCATAATAACGGAATTAGGTGTGGCGAATGTGCCATCTCAGACTGACTTCATTTTTGGCCACCTCAGACCCCTCTCCCCCTCGCACAAGTCTGCCCCCTCCTTCAGAATCTACGTAGTTGAAGGGCGGGCCCTTATATTATACTCATACGAATTGGGTAGCAAAAAGCGAGAAACAAATTTGTGATGGGTTTACAACCTGAAGGAATTTATAAAGGATTTCTGCATAAATTCAAGGAAAATGAAAATCTATTATTTTGTTAAAAATTCTAAACTAAATCCGTTAAGTCTGTGGCCTGTGGCTCACGATGTTATTGGTTCACGAAATTCAGAAAATAATTCACTCCGAACCGGGCTTTATCCGAGACGGGCAGCTTCGGAACGGATGCAGGAAATGTTTTTACGGGTTTTGGAGCTGACTGAACAAATGGCAATCATTAAACTGATTTCTCGAAGAATGGAACACGGTCACAACCTAAAAAGAAGAAAAATTAGAATCGTATCCAATATTTTCATTCAAATAAATAAAATAGCTTTGAGAATGTTTAATGTTTGTGAGGTGAAAATTTTTGACAACTTGTGAGCATTGAACTGAAATTTTTGGCTGCTTGGATGCTGCAAGGGCTGTCGGCAAGATCCGTCAAAAATGTATTACCCCTCATAGGAGCGTAAAAAGCTGGATACGCAATATAAATTTTCAAACAGCAACATCTGAGCATAATAATCCAAGTTCTACGCAGCAATCCATGAAAATTTGGGTTTGTTCTTCTTTTCTTTTGAATGGTTGTGTTTCTAAAAATGTTTTACAGATTTTTTTTTCGAACTGAGGATTGTTTTCTGTTTACAACGATGAAAGCATTAGTAAAGGCTTATATAAAGTAATAAGTCCTTGCATTATCGATTGCCATAAAGCTTTTAACATAGTAATGCAATGAAGCATTAAACAACGTCACTATAGAACTATAATGAACTGTCGAAATCCTATAATGCTTCAATGCTTTCATAATGTAGAGTAAACGCTTTATTACTTGACAGGTGCAGAATAAAAGTTATCTCGCATTAGCTAAACTATAATACGATTGAATTAATGTAATGATATAATGCTTGTGGTTACTTGGGTATACATTAGTTTTTGCTACTATGTTTCTGAAGCGAGCTATTTGCAAGTGAATGCAAATGATTGCAAATGAAAGATCCCAACCGTGAACCGAATGTAATGAAATTTTTATCATTTATGACTTATATAATGAGCTAATGAAAACTTTTGACTAAACTTAAAATTCTTTACATAAAAGAAAATTATAACGATTAGATTATTATTCTAATACTAGCTGTCCCGGCAAACGTCGTTCTGCCTGCCTACTGTGTTTTTGACATGCAGCTCTGTAGAAAAATGCGCCGAAAAATGGAATTTCAAACTTTCTCGTTTTCGGAGCGTTCCCGGTTGATTTTTCCAATTATGTTTTTTCGTACGAACACGTCGGAGCCCTGCACGAATGGAACACTGAAAGAATGGTGTAGATCAGTTGACCCGTTCCGGAGCCTATTCGTGACATACAAACACCATTCCATTTTTATTTATATAGATAACACCAATCTATCCAAAACATCATCATTTCAAAATTCGAGATTGTAATTATAGTTCATTAAAATTCCCTCTAATTGACTTGAATATATTTATGTTTCGAACGAAAGTAACCAAATGGCCGGCATTAAGTTGAAAAAGTAATGGGATATATGATCTAAGTAAAATTTTGAGCCATTATGTATGAATACTTCCAAAGTTGTGGCAGTTTGAATATGAAAAAAAACTGACAGGGTGAATGAAATTGTTACACAACATTTGGACATGCATTCTTTATATACAGGAAAAAAATCATCCGAGATGAATTAGCCTAGGGCTAAAAATCTCGTTAATACAGATAAAAAAAATCATTGAATTCGGTTCAGCATTTCTGGCTCTATGAATAAAACAGTAAAAATGTGTTCTTATTTTTGAAGCCTCTTTGTACAAAATTTTAAAATTGCAGATCTCAGGATTCAACAATATCTCCGCAAAAACTAAACCGATTTTGATGAAAATTGTATGGCATTAGCTACATATAATGTACCATTACTGGTCCAAAAAATAGCTATTTTGGTGTACGCATTCCTAAATTATGAAAAAAAATTGTTTGGCCAAATTTTGACCGTACCACTCTTTAGCATTGTCTACAACTTTGCTGAAGAACTCGGTCGCATAAGATCTCAAATTAAAAAGTTCTATTCCATGAGTTAAGACGAGGGCCACCATAGTCAAAAAAAATGGAAAAGATGCAGCAAACAAATACAAACAACTTTCCTGAAGACAGTCAACGCCTAAAATTAACGATAACAGAGATAGGGATTTTTCTCCTGCTAAAGCGTGGTTTCAGACCATTGTGCAGTACAATCCTTATTACTGGGGGCGTAAGCCATCTCACTTCGCAAGCAGTGATACCCTTTATTTCGTTTTTTTTTTCGCCACGCGAGTGTCGCAATGTCAATTTTTCTTAGGAGATGGTTCTGCAACATGCTGTAGGGTATGTGTGCCATCAGTAATCTCATGCTCCCATTATCATCCTATTCGAAAACAAGCGATTACGGCACCGATTGACTCCGTTCTTTTTGTTTTCATGGGTGCTCACTTCTAACAAAAAATACAAAAATAAGAAACAAATCAAACAGCGCTTCAATCCTTTGTTTTTCGTGGGATGAAAATGGGAGCCACATGCTTAATAAGGGAACCAATACCCTATATTGTGTTTGCTAGGAATTCCTGAAGGAATTCCATTGAAATTGATAAGGAAGTCATTACAAAACTACTTTGTCGTTTTTCTGTTGGGTGTATTCCATAATCCTGCCCGTCCTGACGAGATATTATTGTAATGTTTAACCCGTGTACGTTGTATAAAGAAGCAAAGAGTTTCAAACCCATCGGTTTGACCGCTTTTTTCTGAAATGCTCAAAACGCATTAAAGATCACCACATCCGTGATTTTCACCTGCTTTTCAACATGCTTCTTCATTTATTTGGCAAAAAAGTGAGTGTAAATCACTTATTACAGACTTATCTTCAATTATCAAGTTTTGGTTTCAGTAAAAAAAAAATTAAAAAATCATTGCATATTATACTATTACCTAAATGAAATACAAATAAGATACTCGCAATACATCTTTAGCAACTGACCCTGCCACCAAGTGGTTCGAGCAACTAAATGTGGAATTGAAGGAGCTGAACCATGAAGCAGCCCTGTACGCCTGGGACTCAAGGTACGATTGATTACATTGAAGGTACATACTTGATGGCACACGTCCTTCTACCATCATCTCCACGATGGTCATTTCGCCGAAGGAAACACTCGTCTAAGAGCATTGTTTTGCCACCATTTCAGCACCTTGCCCACACAGATGGCAACGGTGGAGAAAATAATCCAACTGACGAAGCGGAAAGCCCACTGGGAGCGTACCATGTGCGACCGCGGGCTACAGCACAGAGATTTCAACGCAAGTCTGGACAGGGCGTTCCATCTGTTGTGTCGCACTCCGCAGTATACCGATGGGGAAATAAGGTGCAGTATTGTGTACTTCTGTGAATTTCATTGCATGATGTAATTACATATTTTAGCGAGATAGCGAAGCTGTTGGGATACATGCAAGGGATTTACACCGAAACTCAAGTTTGTGTGGACGACGTTTCAAACATTTGCAAACAGAACAGTGAGGACTTACTGTGGGAGAGAACGTACTTCCAATATCCGGATTTCGCATTGAAACAACGAAGCGGTGAGAAATATGATGAACATGACAAAAATCACATTTGCTTGTATGGTGAACCGGAAATGGAACAAATTATGACAGGTAATTTGGTCTCTATATTTTAATTATACTCACATTAAGATAAACATTAAGCATAACAAAATAAATTTTGAACACATATTTTTGATATGTACCGCTTGTTAATGCTGTGTACTACTTTATTATTTTTTACATATTTATGATACTGATCC
The DNA here is from genome assembly GCF_035046485.1 of Aedes albopictus. Classification (NCBI taxonomy): domain Eukaryota; kingdom Metazoa; phylum Arthropoda; class Insecta; order Diptera; family Culicidae; genus Aedes; species Aedes albopictus. Next base: position 299,055,799 of record NC_085138.1, read on the forward strand.
TTTCTATCTCTAGAAACGACATCTATCTTTTCTGCACAAATTAATTGCTCAATCAATCGGGGAATTCTACACAGTTGGGCTTGGCAGTCCTGGAGACTTGCGGTTGGACCACCAATGAAAGAGTCCTATGGAAAGTTAATAGGTCACATGAATATCGGAGCTCAAAGACTTGGCTACGCAGACATCGGAGAATCGTGGCGCGCCGAGTTGGAAACGCCAAATCTGAGAGAACTTGTCCATCGGCTTTGGCGCCAAGTGAAACCTCTATATCAAAAGCTACATGCTGTCGCCAGATATTTCCTGAAGCGGAAGTACCCTGAAGTGAAAAATTTCCACCCAGCAGGGTTGATTCCGGCACACATTCTGGGAGATATGTGGAGTCAGAACTGGGAATCGTTGGTTCCGCTAATATACCCGCATCAGGTCGATATTGAGGAGAATCTGAAGCGGAAGAACTGGACTGGTGAGCAGTTGATAAAACAAGCCGAGGATTTCTACTCTTCGATGGGTCTACCAATGATGACCAAAACGTTTTGGGAGAAGAGCATTTTTGCGCGAGGTACGAACGTTACCAAGTGCCATGGAACTGCTGCCAACATGTACGATAACGGGGATTTCAGGTAAGTTAGCTTTGAGAAATTTCAAAGGCGGTCACATTTCGCAAGAGTTAGATTTCGGGAGCCTCTGCAAAAGCTACTTTTAAGGTCAGGTTTGGAACTCCGTCCGGACCTACGGCCTTACCTACGCTAAGGAACTTTGAAATCTCCGCAAATTCCACATCAGTGACCCTCTCCTTAACGCCAGCCCCAGTCCCCGACTGTCCTACCAAAGGAGGCCAAGAACTAGGATCATGGTGCGCCAGCCCCCACCCCCCTTTGATCAACTCCAACATCTCTGGAGATTGCTCTGTAGGATGTTACCGTCTTCAACGGTAACAAAGCTCACGAAACATATTTTAACTGCCCATTCAAATATGGTGTGGGCAAAAATTGCGTTTTGGGCATTTTGGGCGTTATGCCGAAGCTGTCCTCGGGTGGAATTTCGCGTTGTGTTCTCGCGAAGCGGATGAACAGACCCGAGAGTAATGGGCTGAGAACAGGAGAGGTCAGTCAGTGTTTGGTAGCCCGAGAGGTCGGGTCGTTCTTGCGACGATCGGGAGGCGAGAAAGATCGCTTGTCATGAATTGTCCGGTCCCCACCACGTTTCTCCGGTGTTTACGGTGGCTGTTCCGTCGAAGGAACAGACACACAGGACCGGTAGCTCGATGGGAAGGAGGGGAACTTAGCCTTCGGAAAGGCTGTGGCTTCCACTGGGGAGGAAAAGACGGTTGTACACTAAAACTACTTAACTAGCTATATTTCTTCTCTTCGTGTGTACAGATCGGGGGTTGAATAAAGACTGTTTTCTCTGCATTGCGCACGCAATCTTCCAATGAAAAGGAGGTAGAAAAATCTTGATATGTAGTAAAACACAGTGGTTGAAGTTGAAGGAAGTAACGATTTAATAACTGTTCTTGAGGAGAGTTGGAATTGGAATGAACAAATTTTTCTTAGTTGGTAACAATCAACAAGTTGCTAAGTATGTCAACGTAACCAATGGTGTCTTCGATGCCGATTACACCAATACCCCCTCTTAATCGGTCAATCCAAGGAGTTTCCGAAGTTCTTGAAAATGAGTAGTGTCGAGTGCTTTTGTGAAAACATCAGCTACCTGCCTACTCGATGGGATTGGTTCAATCTTCACCGTACCTTTGATCACATGGTCCCGCAAGAAATGGTGCTTGACGTCGATGTGTTTTGCTCGCTTGCATTCAGCATTTTTGGCCATTGAGATACATCCGTGGTTGTCTTCATAGATGGTGAACGATTCGTGTGGTGACATCACTTCCAGGTCTGTAAGGATTCCTTTCAACCAGATACCTTCCGAGACAGCCAGGCTCAACGCGCCGTATTCCGCTTCACTGGATGATAACGCTACAGTTTGTTGCTTCCTACTGGCCCATGATATTGTGTTTCCAAAGACTTGAAAAATGAAGCCACTCACCGATTTCCTATCAACTGCATCCGAAGCCCAATCTGCATCAGCATATCCTAGCAGAGTGGGAGAGTTTTTCTTTCTTGTGTATTGTAGCTTCAAGTTCTGCGACCCTTTCAGGTAACGAGCTGTTCTCTTCAGGGCTTGCCAATGACAGTTTCCAGGGTTCTGCTGATATCTACCAAGGTATCCAACGGAATAGCTGATGTCGGGGCGAACACATAACATGGTATACATGATGCTGCCAAGGAGCACCCTATATGGTTGGTTTGTTGGAACTCCATCAGCAGTTGGCAGCTGGCAGCCTTTCTCCATAGGCGTTTTAACAGGATTACAGTCTTGCAAACCGAACTTGGTCAAAATACGATTGATGCCAGCTTCGTGTGACAGGCACAGTCTTCCTTCTTCCCTGTTATATTGGATCTTCATACCCAGGAAGCAGCTAACATCTCCGCAATCCGTCATTTGGAATTTCTGAGATAGCATCTTTTTCGTTTCCAATACTGCGCTCATTTGGTCTCCAAAAATTAGGACATCGTCAACGTAAATAATGATGTAGACATTTCCGTGTCTGTTGATCTTGACATAGAGGCAATAATCATGTTTTGAACGTGAAAATCCATTTTGTAGAAGCGTTGCGTTCAGCTTATTGTTCCAGCATCGGGGACTTTGCTTCAATCCATACAACGATTTTCGCAGCTTACACACAAGATTGGATGCTGCCTTAACGCCTTTTGGAACTGCCAGGTAAACCGTTTTGTCCAGATCGCCGTATAGAAACGCTGTCTTGACGTCTAGTTGCTGAATGTGCATCTTACGCTGAACAGCTACAGCCAGGACAGTCCGAATTGTAGCCATTCTTGCCACCGGTGCGTACGTCTCGCCATAGTCCAGTCCAGGCTTCTGTTGAAATCCCTTGGCCACGAGACGTGCCTTATAGCGGATCGGATTCCCGTCTTCGTCCTCCTTTATGCGAAACACCCATTTCGATTTGATTGGTTTGATCCCTTCCGGACACTCTTCTAGGTGCCAAACATCGTTTTGCTTCAGCGAGTTGAGTTCATCGTTCACAGCTGCAAGCCAATGTTCTTCATCGGGACGGCCAAATATGCCTCGGTATGTTTGTGGTACATCGGTTGAGCACACGGGAATTGCGTCGACATCATCTGGGGTTTCATCAACATCTGTAGGTGGATATTGAACGGCAGAAAAAATCCTTCCAGTCAAGAAATCTTTAAACTTACCGGGGAGCCTGCGCTCCCGTTCGCTATGCCTCGTGGTTGCCATGTCAAGGTTTGAACCATGTTCTTGTTGCGAAGGGAGCGCTGCCGGTATTGAAGACTGCGGTTCAGCATCATCATCAGATTCGTCATCAGTCAGAAGCATCGCACCTGGTCCGACAGCTTGATCTACGTTTTCCCCCTCTTGCTCGGCCCGTGGTGCATTCAGCGGTTCGATTTGGGTTTCATCATCAACTTCCAGTTCAAGGTCATATGTGCTTCGCCGCTTTTGAACGGTTTGTTTTTGCGTGCGGGTAGTTTTACCAGATTTTGTTTGTGAATAATAACGGTTAAAATTGTTGTCTCTGTTTGTGAAGTGACTTTCGCATCCACTTAATTTGTTGCACATAGTCGCGGGACGACAAACAAACGTGAAGTGTGATTAAACGAGTTGTAAACTTCTCCAACGCAACGTAGTCATCGAAGCTCGCTCAATATGTCCCCCAATCGAGCTAAAACAATACAGTGCAATAAGTGTTCGCACATTATCGACCGTGACAATGAACGCTATACGATATGCGAAGGCAGATGCGCAAAGCGATATCACACTGCTTGTGTAGGGCTTTCTGACGCAACTATGTCTGCACTGTTTGCCAAAAATGTGTTGTGGATGTGTGATAGTTGCTTGCAGCACTACTGCGATACACGTGACGCTAATGACGAAGCAGAACAACAGGACCATTCGCCCGGGAATTCAACTTCTTGTGAAGCCGATATTGCTGAGCTAAAACTCAAAGTTGCACAAATTATTGAAACGCTCTCAGCGGTCCTCCCCAAACATGTACAACAAGAACCAGATCAAGTGGTACACTCTACTCCTGTGTTGCCGACTCGAGGATGTCTTTTCAATGGAACCAAACCTGATCATATGGATGTGTCTGAAATGCGAAATACAACTGTCGACCAAGCTGCGAGTGCAAATGAAGCCGAGTGTGGAGAGACTTTTTCTATGTTCATAACGAATATTGCGATTCGAAACACGGAAGGTGATATTGATAAACTTGTACGCAAATGTCTAAAAACCGATGAATCGGAACAAAATAAATGTTAAGATTTTAGTACCGAAAGGAAGAGAATTGAATGATTCAGACTATGTTTCCTTTAAAGTAACTGTGGATAGTAGATTGAAGTCGCTTGCAATGAAACCTTCCACATGGCCTAAAGGAGTGAAATACCGCCAGTTTATAAATCAGAGTTTCTCATGGCATTCATGGAACGGATAAGGTTGTATGTATATTCCATTATTTTGCGTTATTTATTCAGAATGCGTGTTTCGTAAAAAAAATGTATTTTTGTGAAAGGTTTTGTTATGTTGCTAATATGTAGAATCTTGTGTTTAGTTGTTAGTGTATTCAGTTCCTGTATTTAAGGATTTCATTTGTAAAAATAGTTATAAGATTTCAATGAGATCAATACGATCAGTTGAAAGTATTCAAATAAATAAATAAATAAATAAATACGGTACAACAATCAATGGAGAATCAGGTTGTTTCTTCTCAGCGAACGGAAATAAACCTTCATGAAACTTGACGTCCCGGGATATGAACATCTGTTTGGTTTCCACGTCCCACAGGCGGTAGCCGTTTGGTGCATATCCAACCATGACCGCCGCTCTGCTCTTCGGGTCCAGCTTCTTCCTCTGTTGCGATGGTATCCACGCGAAAGCCTTGCATCCGAACACCCGAAGTTTGGCCAAATCTGGTTTTAGCTTCATCCAAAGTTCAGCAGGAGTCTTGCGATCAGCAATAGCACGTGTCGGACTTCTATTAACCAAATAGACTGCAGCAAGTACCGCTTCACCCCACATGGTTTTGGGAGCGCCCGCTTGAATCAGCATTGACCTGACCTTCTCGATGATCGTCCGATTAAATCTCTCAGCCACCCCGTTTTGCTGAGGAGTGTAGGCTGCCGTAGGTTCGATTTGGATACCCTTTTCTTCGTAATATCGTCTTTGATCGTTGGAGCAGTACTCGCGGCCTTGGTCAACTGTTAACTTTGATATAGGATTGCCCATCGCAGCAGTCGCCATCGCCTCATAGCAGCGAAATTTGTCAAAAACTTCGGATTTCTTTTTGATAAGATAAATGGCTGCAAAATGGGTAAAATCATCGACAAACGAGACGAAGTACCGTGAACCATTCCATGCAGCAGGGGTGATCGGACCGCAAACATCAGAATGTATTCTCTCCAAAGGACGAGTGGTACGTGGTCGGGTGCCGTTGAATGGTTCACGGCACTGCTTCCCAAACACGCATGCATTGCAAAAATCCAAATTACCACTCAATCTTGAAATACCTGTGACCATATCGAACTTCACGAGTGCTTCCAAATTGCTGCCACCAATATGGCCCAAGCGACGATGCCAAAGGTTGACGTCTTGATCAGTGCACAGATTGGCCGATCCACCGTTGGAGAAGAACAAGTCCAGTTCATAGAAATCACCTCTCAGCGGACACAACGCAATCACCGAATTCTTGAACTTCATTTCTCCAACTGTTGGTCCAAAGCTCACCGTTACGCCCGCTTTGGTCATACGCTTCACCGACAGCAAGTTTGCTCGTAACTCCGGGATGAACAGCACGTCGTAGATGGTCATACTTACACCTTGACGGTTGATTCCGCAAATCGTCCCTCTGTGTCTCGCAATCATCGACTGGTCGTCTTTTGCCACACCGATAACGACAGGTTGCTCCAGCTTCTCCAGTGACTTGAACACCGCCTTGTCATTTACGAGATGATGGCTTGTCCCGGAATCCAGCTTGAAAGTCACCTTGTCACGTCTGGCATCCACAGATTGCTGGCGACCAACCATGAACGCAACGCCTTCGGATTCTGCAACTACGTTGGCTTCTCCTTGCAGCTTGACACGACAATCCTTTGCCATATGACCCTTCTTCTGGCACCTTCTACACTTTCCCATGAACTTACGTGGCTTTTGCTTGAATCCAGCGAAGGCTGCAGGCTTCTCCTTAGTCGTATCAACCATCCTGTCAGACTTCTTCAACTCTTCGGCCAGCAATCGCTCACGTACAACTTCCAGGGTAAGGTCCTTTTCTCCGAGATTCTCCAACGCCGTCACGAGTGGATCGTAGGATTCGGGCAGCGTCACAAATAGTTGAGAGACCATGTCGGCTTCTTCTAGCTTCGCGCCGGCTGACTTCAATTGTCTCACCAACTCGTCGAATACCTTCAAATGGTCCTTGATAGATGCACCTTCCGTCATCTTCAGTCTTGCGAGCTGCTTCCGGACAAACGTTTGCGAGGACACCGACTTCTTAGCGTACACATTCTCCAAAACGGTCCAGATTTGCTTCGCAGTGGTCTTCTCGCGGATCAGATCCAGAAGATCATCATGGATGAAGGATATAATCACGTTCGCCGCCTTGTTGTCCATCTTCTGAAACTTGGCTTGGTCCTCCGCAGTAGCTGGTGGGTCCTTGGTAACCGCATCCAATAGCTCGACGGACTTCAAATACCTCTCCACACGGAACTTCCAATTTTCGTATCCGGTTCCGGAAAACGGGATTATTCCGTGAACCGCTTCCTTCCGTGAGTCGCCCATAACCTCTTGATATGCAGTAAAACACAGTGGTTGAAGTTGAAGGAAGTAACGATTTAATAACTGTTCTTGAGGAGAGTTGGAATTGGAATGAACAAATCAAGGGGTGGTCACTCTACACAGTTTAGCGTGCTTCAGATGTGCTGCCTACGTGCCGACTGTGCCCAAACTGTGCCTGACATAGTAGCCAGCGCATGTTTGTGAAAGGTTTGGAATGTTTATCAATCTGGTATATTTGACAGATAATGCACTTATGCATATAGGTTTGTTCATCATTTCTACTATTTAATTTTAATTTAATTTGGTCAACCCCATATTTCCATTGCAGCATTTTGTTCAGATATCTGCCATTGCTTGAACTTGAACGATTTAGGTGTGTGAACTTGTGTAACATACTGCACGAACGGCAGCAGGATCCTTGCAAGAGAATGTCAGTTCAAGACGTTACAACGGTACAAACATAGGACCATGAATAATCAACTCGTGCATACCCAAACGCCCAAACGATCTCTTTCTATGAATTCCTGATGTGCCTGTACTGTATATTGTAAGAACACAAAAAGTCAGAAGTCGAATGTTTTCGATAATAAAATGTGTAGCTACATTTAATGACCTTTAATGAATATTTCAAGATTGTTTTGTTCTGAGAAATATGTTCTGGTTGCTCTATGTACATTAATGCATGTGTATACAAAAGAGAAGTTTGTGTATACAATATTGAAGTATCGTTCGTATCAATAAGTTCGTAAATTATGAAAAACCTCAAGTGCAAGCTAAATTAGAAGTTTCTTGATACTTTTGAGAAACGAGTGAACAGTAATGGACACATTTGCGGTGTTTTCAAAATCAAAAAATCACTAGATGTTCATCGGTTTTCACTAGAGTGAAAATCACGCAGTGATTATAGCAAACGTGACGTCATCGTAAAGAAGTTCAAAGGGGAAATGATGGCTTCTATTTCTATTATATTTTTATTTTATTTTCTCTATTTTATTCTATTTTTTATTCCATAGGTACTGAAACTATTGTTATGTTTATATCTATTGAACATATAGTTAGTTCAGCTTATCCAAATGGTGTATCGCATCGGCCGATAGTATCAAACTCTTGGAGTTGGGATCCGGTTGCTCAACGTGCGACAAGTATTCTTTGACGTCAGCATACTTGTGCTTTTCGTTCTTCAGATGCAATGTACGATCCTGAAGCTCATAAAAATTTCCCAAAACAAGGATGTCCCTCTGTTCTCCGTCCGCAGGGTTAAATATTGGAATAGTTTTTAAAGTACATGATTTCGTTTTTCCTGCAACGGGTTATTGAAAAATAACTATATTGTGAGCAACATGTTTGATATCTTATCAATTATTTACCTGTTTTGTACTGAAAATTCGTAATTTGACAAATACGGTTTCCTTGGAACGCTACCCAGTCCCCGATGCTTAGATATTGTTTAACAGAATTACAATAAACGTTGTCGACTTCTTTGGTACGCAGTTGGTAAAACCGTCGTAACCGATCATTGCTTCTTTTAAATCTTCCGGACGAAATCATCCATAGAATAAGGGATTTCTTGACTTTCATAATTTTTCCATTTTTTCCTTTAATACGGAAAACATGTCGGTTATTCCCTAATGTACATGACCGCAAGAGCAGCGCTCCACCAGCTCTAGCAAAAATGTCATCAGCTTCTTCTACCAATATGTTTGAGGTTTCACTCTCATTACATGTCTCTTCAATGAAAACAGATTCAAAACCAGCATTTGAACCTTGATTTGAACTTGAAGTTTCTTCTGTGTCAGCTTCATAAACGGTTTCTTCCTCTGAAATTTTATAAATTTGTTCTAAGTAAGGTTTTGACCATAAGCAAACTTTTAGTGTAATGTGAATGTGTTGCATAACTTTTTCTTAATTTTATAAATTGTAAAAACTTCAAACAAATATGTATCAATTTAAAGTGATTCACCTTCCGTAATGTTATTATGCATTTGATTTTCATTTATGATAATAAAGTCGAAATCAGATTTTGGTTTTGACATTCGAATATCTATGATTTCTCTGAAGTTTAGTTGGCTTTCCTGGATACCGAGGGATATTAGTAAGTTTTTCGCGTTTTGTTCTGCGGTTTCAATAGCCTTTCGAATTTCATCGTCGTTTGGGAGATGTGATGTCTTCATCATGCGCATCTTGTGCTCCTGCTTCTGGAGGCTTGGGAAGGTCATCTCGTGTTTTCTGCGATAGGCAATCAGAAGTTTCATCTGAACTTTTTGAAAACGTTGTTCAACATCCATCATCGTAAAATTCACGGATGTATGGTTGACTGTTGTCATAGATCGTAGCTCTCGAAATGTCGTTTCACAGGGTTGACTTGTCATATTTTGTACAACAAATTGCTCCGGAGTATTGGCAATCCGACATCTCACCATATACTTCACTAGCCCATGAGCACTCAGTTCCAGCGATATGTAAGCATTCGATGTAGGGCAATGTTTAATCGTTTTATTTTGTTTCATACATATTTGACGCCAAGCACGAAGGAAAAATAGTGATGTCCTTAAAATGCACATATAAACTGAATTTACGCGCTCGGTAGGTGATAACTGCTGCTCATAGAATGCCACATAAATATTTCGCATTATTTTTAAATAAGTGGCAATTCCAAGACTATCATGAACAACGTCTGTTAGATGGTTGATAAGATCTTCCGAAATCAATTTCAATGTCGGGTCAAACTTCATACGATCTGCTGCGTTCAAGTCTGTAGGATTCAGCTTATGGATCGCTTTTTGTCCATTGATCATCATCTGTTGCAACATAGTCGATGAGACAACGTAGTCACCTGAAATAATATTTTTACTCGTGTACTATATTATTATAATATGTTATTAACTTGCAGAAATCAGTACAGTGATGTCACATCAATTAACCCTCTCAACTTTGACCACTATTTATCAATGACTCTTGAATCAAACGAGTGTTCATAACTTGTGGGGTAACTGTACCGATGATCAAGTAGAATTTGTGAAACAACTAGGATGTTACCTAAACGCATTTGTTTTTTGGGATCCAGTAGAGCATGTCGTAATTTATTTACAAGATGTATGATGTCTTGCATACAAACCGGTTCTTCATCAGTATTAACAACAAAATAATCACCATACAACGTACTGTGGATTGCGCTTGGTATACAGGTCCTTTCTCGCATTGCTTTTAAAAGCCGTGGATCTCCATCTGATGCGTGGGCGACAACAGTTACTCCTACCAACTGCAATTATTTTTCTATATAGTTCCATCGCTTAATTACATCCGTGTGGGTAAACTTATTGTCACTACACATATAAAATATGCAGTACGGCGACGCTCCAACAACCATTGGGGTCGCCATAACAACATATAGATATTCTCCGATTGGAAACTTTTCTATATCGTCGATCATTTTAACAGCAGAAGTAGCTTTGAATATTTCTTGAGTGGGCATACCAAATTCGTTTAACGGAGCGACTAGGCCACGAGTAGAATCTGTTCGTGGATCGAATTCTGGATTGGGAGACAAGGTTGTCCCATCTTCGCTCAACGCTACAACGAGCGGGTAGTCATTAGCTTTTAGGTATTTTAATAGTGGTTTTATCATTAATTTTCCTTCTTGTGTATCACTAGTATGTTGAGCAATATGGCGTTTTACAGTTTTTACGCTGGGAAGCACCATGTTAGCTTTTTTGAACTGATAATTGCAATTTCCGCCTGTCATGTACTCATAGGCTGCAATGTCTAGTTCATTTTCGGTGTAACGCATTCCACGTGATCTATAAATCGTCGATTGTTGATTGAGCTTGTCATACGTTTTAAAAAGTGATTTGCTTCTGTCGACCTTGTCCAGATTTTTGTTGAGGTGTTCGGCCGGCATACCCCAACTGGTCAGTTTTCCGATACATTTCCATCCGTACCTCTTTCTACAATAAAAATGTTCATAAAAATCCATTCACTCTTTATCAGTAAACTCTGTATATGGCACTGGTTTGACAAAGGGTAGTGCAAAAGGAAATAACAGTTTATTAATTGATGGAATTAGTCAAACGATGATTTTCAATTTTAAGTTTTTTAATCCACATGGCGCGTACCTTCTGACCACGAAAACTGATGAACAATTTCGTTACTGTTAGGGGATGTAGCCATGTCTGAAAATTAAAAAAACGGCTTTTATACTTGCTTTTATATGAGATTATTAATTAATCAATTAATTAATTCACAGATTACAAGTACCTTCAATAAAATCCAAATAGTCAACATCTTGGAACTCAGAACTGCGTGAATCTGTTAGAGTAATATCCTCGTGCTGATTAAGCATTGTTTCTCTGGCAATATTTCCATCTACTTCAACGCATGATGACCCTTCTGAGGTATCAATGCTTTGACCCACTGACTTAGGTAAGGTATTTAGCAAATCGTCGATCGAATTTTTCTCTACTTGCAGTGGATCTACTAGGTTATCTTCAAGATCTGTAATAGATTGTTTTATACTTAATTCTTTACTGGGTTGTTATTGACTTATGATCTTACTATTGAGTCCTTTGAGGCTATTTCCAACTAATGATAGATCAGCAGAGTCTTGCGAGCGTGATTGTTTCTCTGGTGAATGTTCTGTATCGTTGATTGGCGTTATGCTGAACATTGGCACACTTTTACGCTTTCGACAGTTGACTTTGGTTGGCGGTAACTTGAAGTGCATGGAATTGCAGTGGCGAGTAAAACTGAATATATGCCAATTACCCGTTCTGTCCATACTCAATGATATAGTCGTATGCTTCTCTTTTTCTTCGCAAAGTGGGCAGATAACACTTGCCATCCATTTGCCTTCTATAAGCTTTGTATCTACTTGAATATTCTGCAGAATTGCCAACTTTTGGTCATAGTGTGGATCTTCAATGTTTCTTGAAAAAAAAAATAAATAAATAATCAACAGGCCTAAAAATACATGTTTCTATTCATGATTTTTTTTTTGTGAAAATTGTTTGAAAACAATTTAAATAATTATTTTAATGCTGTTTTCTTGAATGTTATTTTAAAAAAATGCAAAGTACTTACAATGCTGCAAAAAACAGTAAAATTTTGTCTCGTAGTTTGCTTGCATACATTTGCGAATCTTTGCAATCCATTGAAGGTTGTTGGTTGGAATGTGATTGGAGTCGGTTACAGGGGCCTTTCAATTGCCGAATGAAGCCGCGAATCCCTTTCAATGCGACAATATGTGCCAGCTCCAAAAGACACATCACGTCGCCTTCGAGGAATTCAAAAGATTCTGGCCTATGCGCATAAAACCTGCCGTATATATCCACCAGAGGTGTGCCACCTGCGATTAATTAATTAGTAATTGTTAAAAATCACGTTAATAAAAATGAAACAAGTCACCTAAGGTTGACTCTTCCTTCAACACGGGAGCAATTTGGCGCATATTGTTCGCTATATTGGCAATCCTTTCTTCGGTAAGCCGTGCAAGTGATTGATTGCATAAATTTTGAATCGTTAAAATATGTTTTATGTGCTTGCTAATGGTTCCATACTCAGCTTCTAGTTTGCTCCAAAAGTATGTCTGAAAAATATTATGATCTTTTTAAAGTACCTTAACAAAGTCCATGGCTTGGTCCATGGTACATGGAAGGTTCTCCTAAGGGTCTAATCACACTTGGGATCACCAAATATCGAACTCATTACATTCTAAAATGACTTACCAGATCTATGGTTGTCTCCATATCGGTTTCAAAAACATACGTCCAATGCAGATCATAAAACACGCGGCAACGCGCGACGCGAATGTCCCGTTTGCATTTGCGGTAACTTGGCGGTAACTGTTTTGACTGTCAGCTTTGTTTTTAATCAAAGAAGGTTTGTTTTTCCAACGGTGCCTATGATTGTGATATATTGTGCCAAAGATGTGCCCAGCATGTATTTGGCACACTGTGTAGAGTGACCACCCCTTGGAACAAATGTTTCTTAGTTGGTAACAATCAACAAGTTGCTAAGTATGTCAACGTAACCAATGGTGTCTTCGATGCCGATTACACCAATAAAAAAACTGCATGCGCTGCGCTGTGGCTATGATGGAATCTTCCATTTACATAGGCGGTGGTGCGATGATTCGGTCGTCGTCGGCTGGCACATAAGGACACGCGGCTACGCGTGGTTGGTCGGTCGATCCTTGCATGATCAATCATTACGTCATCGCTCGGTGGGCAGGCACAAACGACGTGGTGTGTGTGAGGGTGATAGGGTGATTGTTAGTGGGTTTGGAGCCGTAAATTACTCGCGGCGACTCGAGGTTAGTTTGGTTGGGGAGACAGGGTCAAAATCTAAATGGTACTTCGCGTTGGGAGCGAACAGTGGCCAATGCCGATCCTCGTCGCGGCGACCGCCGCCCGTCAATTTAGCTACCGCTGTTTCCATTTGCCGCCAAGGCCGCGCTGTGCTACAATTCTTGACGCTCCACTCCAATCAAAATAGCGGCCAACATTGTGGTCGCCAAACCTCGGTCAGCATTACGGTGACCAACACCCTCCGTCGCCAATCCTCGTGAAGGCCACTACCACTCTTCACGGCGGCCACCAACGTTTTCACTCGCCGCCTCACCGTGCATCATCGCGACCAAAGCCGCATTGTGTTCTTCGCGGCGGCCAACTCCAGTCCACGTAGCGACCAACACCACCCTTCTTCATCAATCCACGCAGCGGTCGATGCCGTCCTTTTCGGCGTCCGAAGCCGCCCTTCGTCGCTGTCAACGTCGCCGCTTGTCGCGGCCAATGCCGCGTTTCGATGTAATAGGTGCCGCTCTTCACCGAGATCAATGACGCTCCTCGCCCAGTCAACAGTGCTGGGGAATCACACAACATTGTACGCTCTTCTCCCGCTGGGTGGCGGCCTGACGGCGTACTAAGACGCCCCCCCCCCACTCTCCAGCGTGACGCCGACCAATGCTCCACTACGCCATCTTCTTGCTCACACCGTATTCGTCCAATAAACGTAATGAAAAGTATGTAACTGTCTTTGCTGTACTATTTTTCTTATCTCAAGCTCTCCCTCCGTTCAACGCCCTGGGACCTGGATGCAAAAGAGGCCTTGTATGCCCACCCCGGAAGCGGCCGCGGCTTAGACCAGCTGCTTGGAGTTTAGGCTGGCTCCTTCAGGGCCAGCAGGAGCTCCCAGGGTCATAAGTGGTTTCTAGGAGCTATTACACCTCTCGTCTTGGCCATCACGATCCTGTAGGCATCACCTCACTCATTCGCATTGGCAGTTGGCACTCTGACAGAGATCCTTGAATTAGGTCTTTTGTTTGTCCTTATCTCGATCTTTAGTGCGACTTTTGCAGCGGGGAACACCACCCGCCGTTCGTTTCGCTCTTCCTCAGGTCGTACTCGCTGCATCCACCGCCTGGCTCGTAGGCAGTCGCGGCGCAGGTCCGCAATCACTTGATTCCACCAGTAAGCTGGTGGTCTCCCATTTCCAGGGTGGACTCGCCTAGATATGGTCACTTCGCACGCACGCGAGAGCACCGCTACCAGTTCGTCACCGTCTAAATCAAGTAAGTTTCTCTCATGGCGGAGTTCCCTAAATACCCCTGCATCGAAGTATGATGTCTTCCACCTGCGAGGGCTTGGCCTTGCCGCCTTTTCCTCTACATGCTGCCTACTGTTGCTGTAGTCGATACTGTAGCGACCACGAAGCCCTCATAGGTAGTAGACACCAACTCGTGGACGGGGTATTTACCCGTCGTCCATATCGCCACCATTTTTCCGCACCCATCCGCGACCCAATTGCCGTTGCCGGCGAGTACTCGGTATGGGTCCGTAATGATGGCGATATCCGTCCCCACTCAGAAACCGCCTGACAAAGCAGTTGTCGTTGCTGCTTCAGGTTCAGCTGCGTTACCTGTTCACTGCGGCTTTCTTGAAGGTCGAGCACCTTGGACCACCCGATGCCTGTAGTTCACGGGTTTTCCGGTACAATTCAGACAAATGAGTGGACTCGTGCAGCCTTGTGCCTTATGTCCTTCAGGGCCGCATCTTCTACACAGTTTGCTCCTGTTAGGGTCTTTGCAGTTCCGTGACTTGTGTCATGCTTCCAGACACCTGAAACAAACCTCCAGTGGCTCGTGGAATGTCAGATGATATACGCACCAACCTACCTTGATCCTCCCTACTTTAACGGACTGTTTTACCAATGCTACCTAAATCTCTGCCGGCCCCTTCCGTAACCTAACGGATGCGGTGGCCACCTGCACGTCGCACTGTTGCCGCAGTGCCGTAACGAGCTCTTCCCCTTCGGCGACCTCGTCTAGATTTTCACCTTCAGAGTCGCCTCTTGTGTGAGAGCCCTCACCTCTACCCCTTCGCAAAAGATGTCTTCCGCCAAACTTTTATAAGTGGCGTTCCTTATCGCGCTTCAGCTCCAGGATCATCTCGCACGTACGAGTACTTCTGATACTGCGCACTTCGGCTCCCGAGTTCACGAACTTGGACTGCTCGGTCTTGATGAGGTGGTGCTTGGCACCTACTCTTTTATGTCTTTCTGGTGTTACCGTTTAGGTACCTTTACCCTAAGAGATAAGCCCTAACAGAGCGAGAGTGGCACTCTCACATTAAACCGGATGAGAGAACAGACCAGCAGTATACTGCTGTTCGGCAAGAAGAGCATGAGTGCCATAGTATTAGAAATAAAAATAATGATAGACACAAAATTAAACACAAAATAAAGATTCCAATCAGAAATATTTGATTAAAATATTAGAGAAATAATATTGAATGATCTTAAGGTCAAGCAGAGCTTAGGAGATAGGTAACATGAATGAGAACACTCCAGGATGAACGGTCAGATTGAATACACAAATTACACTTGACATACACCAAACAACGCCCACCAAAGGGGATCATGGAGTAATGGGAAAATTCGGCAATGCAATGAATAATAGATAATAAAGGAAAATGGGACATTTTTCGGTTAGACTCATTTATCAGTTATATTTCAACGACGCTGATTACCCTCGACAAAAACTACAAAGACTACTTTGACAGTGTTTCTCATTTAAAAATTTTGGCCATCCCAAATTTCATCGCTGTGCCAGCTATATGAGCCGTCTGAACTTAATTTGCTCACTTTTATCTTCTGACCTTGACTTTGACCTGGATGTGACTTTGACCTGAGCGATGAACCTATTCTATGACGTAATCAGCTATTGAACTTGGTGGTTTTTATTGTCTATTTTCTTATCTAATATGTACAAGTTAAGTAGTAAGTTGAAAGTTATTTACAAGAACAAATTTATCATTCTGGAATCCCCGGCTTCAAATCAGCTGCCGAAAAGATTCCCAAATTTTTGCCAGACTCATCTTCGAGCTCATATGAGCTCGTACCCCGTCTTGAGATTATTCGACACGGAATATAGGCGGGTCCCAATTTCGCGTTGAAACTTTCTCCTGCTACCGATTGAGCAAAACTTTTGCGGTAGACTTTTTGTCCTACGGCATAAACGGGTGCGGATTTGCGATGTCGCAAATTGTAGTTATTCGTACTCTTATCGTGAGCTTTCTTCAAATTTTGGATGACTGAATCGTAAACCTTCTGGTCTATGTTCAACCGTTGCTCCTGCCTCTCATTCTCTGAAATGTCCCTGGTGTCGACATCTAGTCGATGTTCTTCTCCTCTAGCAATAATTTCATGGCCAAATAAAATTCGGTAGGGTGAGAACCCGGTAGATGAGTGGACCGTGTTGTTCAAAGTATGTTCAACTTCGGATATTTTCGTATCCCAAGTTTTCTGGTCTTGTTTCACATATGTGCGGATACATGAATTGATTGTCCTGTTTAATCGTTCAACAGGGTTGGCCTGGCTATGATGCCGCGCGTTGGCCCAGTGAACAACCCCATAGCGCTCAAGGAAACTCTTGAAGTCCTTGCTGAGAAAAGTGCTAGCATTATCGCTTATGAGGATTTCGGGCACAGAGTACCTACGAAACCAGAACTCTTCCATAGTTTTAATAACCAAGTCGGTACTAATTTTCCTCATCGGAAATAAAAGTGTCCACTTCGAAAACAAATCCATTAACACCAGTAAGTGACTGTTTCCAGATTTGCTTCGTGGTAGTGATTGTATAAAGTCGATGGCGAGGATTTGGAAAGGCTTTGTACAGATCCTCTGCCTTCCCATCTCCGGATGCTGCGAGACATGTAAAGTATGTAAGCCCTCGAATGTCTCCCAGCATCCGGAGATGGGAAGGCAGAGGATCTGTACAAAGCCTTTCCAAATCCTCGCCATCGACTTTATACAATCACTACCACGAAGCAAATCTGGAAACAGTCACTTACTGGTGTTAATGGATTTGTTTTCGAAGTGGACACTTTTATTTCCGATGAGGAAAATTAGTACCGACTTGGTTATTAAAACTATGGAAGAGTTCTGGTTTCGTAGGTACTCTGTGCCCGAAATCCTCATAAGCGATAATGCTAGCACTTTTCTCAGCAAGGACTTCAAGAGTTTCCTTGAGCGCTATGGGGTTGTTCACTGGGCCAACGCGCGGCATCATAGCCAGGCCAACCCTGTTGAACGATTAAACAGGACAATCAATTCATGTATCCGCACATATGTGAAACAAGACCAGAAAACTTGGGATACGAAAATATCCGAAGTTGAACATACTTTGAACAACACGGTCCACTCATCTACCGGGTTCTCACCCTACCGAATTTTATTTGGCCATGAAATTATTGCTAGAGGAGAAGAACATCGACTAGATGTCGACACCAGGGACATTTCAGAGAATGAGAGGCAGGAGCAACGGTTGAACATAGACCAGAAGGTTTACGATTCAGTCATCCAAAATTTGAAGAAAGCTCACGATAAGAGTACGAATAACTACAATTTGCGACATCGCAAATCCGCACCCGTTTATGCCGTAGGACAAAAAGTCTACCGCAAAAGTTTTGCTCAATCGGTAGCAGGAGAAAGTTTCAACGCGAAATTGGGACCCGCCTATATTCCGTGTCGAATAATCTCAAGACGGGGTACGAGCTCATATGAGCTCGAAGATGAGTCTGGCAAAAATTTGGGAATCTTTTCGGCAGCTGATTTGAAGCCGGGGATTCCAGAATGATAAATTTGTTCTTGTAAATAACTTTCAACTTACTACTTAACTTGTACATATTAGATAAGAAAATAGACAATAAAAACCACCAAGTTCAATAGCTGATTACGTCATAGAATAGGTTCATCGCTCAGGTCAAAGTCACATCCAGGTCAAAGTCAAGGTCAGAAGATAAAAGTGAGCAAATTAAGTTCAGACGGCTCATATAGCTGGCACAGCGATGAAATTTGGGATGGCCAAAATTTTTAAATGAGAAACACTGTCAAAGTAGTCTTTGTAGTTTTTGTCGAGGGTAATCAGCGTCGTTGAAATATAACTGATAAATGAGTCTAACCGAAAAAGAGATCCCCACGCCGGCCGGCCACCGTCCACACTCACACACACACCTACACGAATATTGTAAGTACCCACAATAAACGACCGATAGTTAAGAGATACCTCGTGTTTGTATTCCCGATCAGTAACCGAGCCGACCCTGAAAGAGTGTCTTGAGGGCCGAAGCAGAGAGAGTTAGAGCTCATGGGAGTGAGGGTAACAAATGGCGCCCAACGTGGGGCCCGAACCCACGACCCTGAGATTAAGAGTCTCATGCTCTACCGACTGAGCTAGCCGGGCGAGTTACCACGCGGTCGATCGGGCTTTGGGTGCTACGACCTCGCTGGCGAAGACCTCAAGGCGGCAAGTGACGGAGAGGGCGGAATGGACGCTCGGCCTTTCCTGCTGGTTTCTGACCACGTCTTCTCCTTCGGTGGTACTCATCCGACACCAGATGGGACTCGCTGTTCACGCAAAGATGCGTTTGCTTTTGGCACGGGGTGGGCACGTGCTCAGCAGCCCTTCGATCCACACTATACAGCGGGTGGATTAATTGAGGGAAAACCGCCTCAATTTTGGTAGTTAATACCAATGGGTCCTGATTCTTCAGCAATCAGCTTAGGAGTAACTTCTCCACTTCTGATATACTTTAGGCTTATATGACAACTTTCACTAAATGTTATCTTCACCTTAAACTTTACTTTTAGCACTTGTTAACTGCTTGGTGGTTGGCGTGGAAAAGATCGGTTCTTTCCGATTGGACCGGTAGCTGACCCCAAATTTCCCTTTCCCATTCCATGTCCCAAATGTCCCATTTTCCTTTTGATCTTGGATTGCATTTCTGGGGAAGTGGGGTAAGGGTTAATACGGATCGGTGGTGCATGTGAAAATTCGTCTTTGATTTCTATTCTGTGCGATATCAACGAAGTGGTATCGAGCACTTCCCCCACGCGTGCAAAGCACAAATGGCGCCCAACTAACTGATAAAACTGATCTGGGATGCAAGACGAGTGAACTGGAGTGAGATAGGGTCAAAGCTATAGGAATTCTCGATCTGTGAAGGCTGATTTCGAAAGTGAAGGTGCTGATAGCGTTTCATTATCCGCTTGAAAGTTTGATTAGATCTTTTTTTTTTCAATTCGTTTCTACTTACTAGTGCGCGAACACTCGCAAAAGCATTCACCTAGAATAATAAATTACCAAATCTCGGTTTTTTTTTGTCATCGTTGAGACCGTTAGATTTGCAACGGATTTTTGATTAATGGGTCTTGATTCTACCCTGCAGTGAAACACGTGGTTTCAGAATTGAACAATCTCTAGGAATTTTTGAAATATACATCGTTTGTGCTGGACGATTGATTTTGCTTGGATTACGTGTAAAAGAACATCGTTAGAGATGGAGTTGCAATCGTTGTATAAGCAGATGAATGTTTCGCATCTGTCTATTGACGAGGTTGAGCATGAGTTACTAATTCGTAACATTTTCTACGGTTTAGATGAGCATGAGAGCATAAAGAGACGTAAACTAAAGGACCGAATGAGAGCCGAGAGAGATATGGACAATGTAGCTGTGATCCATTCTCCAACGTGGAGGGATACTGCTGAGGAAATTTCGATTATCAAATCAAAATTAAAAGTAATTGGTGGTTTGTTGGAGAACCAAAAAACCGACGCTCGCCAGCGTGAGAAACTCAAAACACGCTTGGTGCATTACAGAGTTAGGGCATTTCTACTATCCCGAGTTTCGCAATCTCAGAAGCATTCGAATGAAATTTTGGAAATTAGCAAGTATGCCGTAGCCTTGCTGCAAATGTTTTTCCCTGATCCGAATGATCAAGCTGGAAAATGTTGCGGCGAACCACATGATTTGGAACAAGACGTGAACGAAGCTTTGGAAGATCTCAGAAATGAAATTGATGTACTGAATGAGTCAACCAGCGCTAAAAATCTCGATTCGGCTTTGAGTCAAGATGAAGCTGTAGGAGGAGTTGATGAAAGTGTAATGAAGAAGGAAAAGGAATTGGATAAATCTATGAAAAAGTCGGAAGCTATATTGAAGAAATTATCAGAATATGAGAAAGGGGATAATACTGGAGCTGCTGATCTAATTCAGCACTTCAAAAGTTTTGTTATCCAAACTACCGAAGAAGAGAAAACGCGCAGGGAAAAGGAAATTGAACTGGAAAAGCAAAGAATCAAGGAAGCTGAGCAGAACGTTGAAAGAAAACGACGGCTCGAGAAGCTTCTTCTTACGCTGAATGAAAAGATGAAGACTGAGCCAGGAATGGTTAAACTGGAATTTCCAAAACCGGTAGAAGAAGTAGGTGCTTCAAGTGAGCACGGAACTCAGAACAGGGACAGTGACATGAATTTAAAACTAGCCAAAGCTGAGCGCTTTATGGAATCCAACATTTCGAATGCAAAAAGTAGCTCGGATAGTTTGTCTGAAGATAGCACAGGTCACGAATCAGAACAGGGAAATAATCGAAGGGTAAAGTAGCTGGCAAAGAAAAACCGAAAGAAGCACTCATCGGGTGCCCGTCATAAAAGAAGTAGGAAAATTAGTTTCTCTACTGAGTCCCTTGAGGACTCTACTACTCGAAGTTCAGACTCACCAATTTCGGCTTCGGAAAGCAGTTATACTTCCGAGAGCTCAGATACAAGACACGGTAGGAAGAAGAGCAGGCAAAGAAGAGGGTCGAAAAAGCCTCTGAAAAGAGTTCCAATTTCAGACTGGAGATTGAAGTATGACGGCAAAGATAATGGTCGTAAATTAGGAGAGTTTCTGAAGGAAGTGAAGATGAGGAGTAAGGCAGAAGATATTTCGGACCGAGAACTTTTCAGGGGAGCAATCCATTTATTTTCTGGGAGAGCAAAAGACTGGCTAATCGAAGGGCTAGAAAATAGAGATTTCAGAACGTGGTCTCAATTGAAATCAGAGCTGAAGCGAGAATTTCTCCCTCCAGATCTCGATTTCCAGTTGGAGATTCAAGCCACGAATCGAAAACAGGCTAGAGGGGAGAAATTTGTGGATTTTTTCCACGATATTCTCAAATTGTTTCAATCGATGACTCGTCCTATTTCGGAGAGACGAAAATTCGATATAGTGTGGCGAAACATGCGTTTTGACTACAAAAATGCCATGACAGGAGCCAATATCAGATCGCTGTCGAAACTCAAACGTTTTGGCAGAGTTGTGGATGAAAACAATTGGGCTAATTTCCAAAAGCCATTTGAAAATCCCACGCGATCCCGTACCAGTCAGGTGAGCGAAATCGCCAGTTCTAATCAACCGAGTAAAAGCAGCAAATCACAAACTAAATCGGAAAGACCCAGAACCGAACAAAGTACACTTAAATCTGGAAGTGAATCCAAACAGAGCAATAAGGGTCATAGTAGACAGGAGGTTGAGCTCAAACTGAAGGGAGAACCATCGAAAAACTTGCAAGAGCTTGTCGACCAATACAAACGACCGGCTATCGGCATTTGCTACAACTGTCGTAGACAAGGCCATCACTATGGGGAATGCTCCCAAGACCGACGAAAGTTTTGTCGTATCTGTGGGTTCCCCGATGTGCTCACGAAAACCTGCCCATATTGCCCAAAAAACGAGGAGAGCTCGGCCTAGAGGAGGAAGCCGAAGCTATCCAATCAAACCCTCCTAGCCTCGACGATATTTACACAAACCTGCGACAGAATGGCTTCGAGCCAGTTTCTGTAGAGGAATATGAGACTGAAGAAACTGTTGAAGAAATTTTCGTTAGGGTCGTAGGAGACGCCAGACCATTCATCAAGGTAAACATACTAGGAAAAGAGATTTTGGGGCTCCTAGATAGCGGAGCACAGCGGACCGTACTTGGCATAGGGTCTCGCAAATTAATTAAAGAACTTGGTCTTAAAGTTTATCCCTCAGAGGTGACAATTAAGACCGCATCAGGAGCAGGAATTGAGATAGAAGGGTATGTTAATTTACCAATTACTTACAATCAAGAATGCCATATAATCCCGGCCTTGATTGCTCCCAAATTGAACCGTAGGTTAATATTGGGCTACGAAGATTTTTGGAAAGCTTTCAGACTACAACTCACGTTTCTCAAATCATCAGAGCTTTACGAACTTGACACGATCGCAAGTGAGAGTCAAGATGAGCAGCATGAGCAGGACGAATTGAGTGATGAACAGATGCAAAGACTGGAGGAAGTGAAGGGACTATATAAAGGATCAGTGGAGGGGGAAGTGCTCGATACCACTTCGTTGATATCGCACAGAATAGAAATCAAAGACGAATTTTCACATGCACCACCGATCCGTATTAACCCTTACCCCACTTCCCCAGAAATGCAATCCAAGATCAAAAGGAAAATGGGACATTTGGGACATGGAATGGGAAAGGGAAATTTGGGGTCAGCTACCGGTCCAATCGGAAAGAACCGATCTTTTCCACGCCAACCACCAAGCAGTTAACAAGTGCTAAAAGTAAAGTTTAAGGTGAAGATAACATTTAGTGAAAGTTGTCATATAAGCCTAAAGTATATCAGAAGTGGAGAAGTTACTCCTAAGCTGATTGCTGAAGAATCAGGACCCATTGGTATTAACTACCAAAATTGAGGCGGTTTTCCCTCAATTAATCCACCCGCTGTATAGTGTGGATCGAAGGGCTGCTGAGCACGTGCCCACCCCGTGCCAAAAGCAAACGCATCTTTGCGTGAACAGCGAGTCCCATCTGGTGTCGGATGAGTACCACCGAAGGAGAAGACGTGGTCAGAAACCAGCAGGAAAGGCCGAGCGTCCATTCCGCCCTCTCCGTCACTTGCCGCCTTGAGGTCTTCGCCAGCGAGGTCGTAGCACCCAAAGCCCGATCGACCGCGTGGTAACTCGCCCGATCCGACGTCCCCGTCGCTGCTACGTCGCAGTCCCGGCATTGCTCCACCGCCCGTCGTCAGCTCCCACCCTACGAAGTCACCGTCGCAGCAGAGATCCCCACGCCGGCCGGCCACCGTCCACACTCACACACACACCTACACGAATATTGTAAGTACCCACAATAAACGACCGATAGTTAAGAGATACCTCGTGTTTGTATTCCCGATCAGTAACCGAGCCGACCCTGAAAGAGTGTCTTGAGGGCCGAAGCAGAGAGAGTTAGAGCTCATGGGAGTGAGGGTAACACTG